>NC_043970.1:27169646-27469646 GCF_902148855.1 Sphaeramia orbicularis | reverse complement strand
TGCAAACTGAGCAAATCTTTATTATAGTCTCAACTTGAAACTATGATGAAAAATGCAATCCTTGTTTTTGTATATGATCACTGATTTTTACCTCCGCCAAGGAGGTTATGTTTTTGCCAGGGTTTGTTTGTTTGTTTGTCTGTTTGTTTGTTTGCTTGTTTGTTTGTTTGTCTGTCCGTTAGTGTGCAACATAACTCAAAAAGTTATGGACAGATTTGGATGAAATTTTCAAGGTTTGTTGGAAATGGGATAAAGAAGAAATGATTAAATTTTGGTGGTGATCGGGGGTGGGGGGGCTCACGGGGGGGGCCACGTTTGTCTGTCCGTTAGTGTGCAACATAACTCAAAAAGTTATGGACAGATTTGGATGAAATTTTCAGGGTTTGTTGGAAATGGGATAAGGAAGAAATGATTAAATTTTGGTGGTGATCGGGGGTGGGGGGGCCCATGGGGGGGGCCACTGATCAGCCTTGGCGGAGGTCTGCGCTCTCCGAGTGCTTCTAGTTATTTAGGTAAAGAAAGCCTTTTTTTTTTGGCTTTGAACCTCCTGCATAATGTTAAAAAGGACAAAAATGACTCCATATCATTGCCCACTAAAACCTGTAGATTACTATTTTTTAGGCATTGTTATATCTTTTATACACCAGCTCTATTGGAAATGAATGGGACAGTTAGTTTTAGTGTTATACCCAGTTACCAAAATAATCTCAGTGCAGTTTCCCAGTACACTCTGAGACTGAAAACCCATCTTTTCAACCAACAGGCAGCTTTACAACCTTAATACAACTGTCTATCAACCTCACTTAATACAAATTCTATTGACTTTGGTAATGTGTAGAAATCACAGATTTACTCAGACACATTAAGAATGCAAATCAATAGCAACCACTGGTGCTGTAGCTGCAGTTTAAATGAGCCTATCTACTTGGACAGCTTCAACTACAATACTACATTCACAGTGAAAATGCAAAGTACTGGAACTGTACTAACAACACAGCAGAGCTTTTTCATTACCACTAACTGCTTATAATGAGTAGCATGCTCTTTTCCAAACTGCTCAGCCCTCCCTAAAACACCCATCATCCCATAAAGTCCTCACCACTACCACTTTGTTGGTGCAGCTACACCCATGCACACAGACACACGCCCTATAGTGAAAGAGACACTGTGGAAACACAAGACCCCAAAATAATGTAGGTGTTGGAGTTCTGGTGCCTTCCGACAGACCACCAACACATTGACATTGAACAGATTTACTCACAGGATGTTTTTTAACTCAGCAGCAATAACCATCAAATCACTGCTCACAATGCTGTACCATGCAAGAAAATAGAGCACAAGAGAAAACACTTATCCAGGACTTGAGACTTTGGTGCATGAGGACCTGTCAGCGCTTTATGAATAACCCAGATCCTGATGACTTGCTTGATGTCACACACCAGCCAGGTGCTGCATACTGTCTTAGGAATAATTTAGTGCCACCTGAGTTCTTAGAGACAGAAAATGCTTAACGCATCGAGGGAAAACTCTGGTTTTAGATTCTTAAGAACGATGTTTGACTAAATAAAGAGTGAGCTTTCATTAACAGAAGAATCAAGTATAAGAGATGGAAGAACAATGTTAATGCGTATTTGGTAGTTTTACAACAATACATTAAATTCTGCAGTTGAGGAGTGAATACAATTTGGGATTTACATGATTAGTTTGGCAGCAAATTTGTGCCAAATGCCCCTCCTGATGCAACCCTCTCTATGTATCTGGGCTTGGGATTGACACTAGAAACCAGAACTAGAACTACAACTAGGACTAGGACTAAAACTGGAACCAGTGCCATGCAAAAATCTTGGGCTACCTTTAGGTTTGTTGTTTTTTCAGTCTCTTTACTAAGAAAACACAGGAAATGTGTATGGAACCCCCCCCCAAAAAAAAAAAAAAAAAAAAATCACAACTAAATGGCTTTTATGAGTAAACTTCAGAGTATAAGATAATTTTACAGTAACAAAACACAGAAAACAAGCAAAAGACAGATAGAACATTCAAGAGTGAAACAGGACAATATATGAGTATCTGCTTCATAACCTCTGTTCAAATGACAAGAAATCACCAAACCAAGATAACATTTGACATATGTTGAATGAAACCTGCACAAAATAACCATGTAAAGCGGAAAAATGAGGTCATTGTAAATACTTAATATTTTGGTCTTGTTTTTCCCTAAACATTATTGTTGTACGTTGAGTAAAAGTCTGACAAATGCATATGTATGATTGTTCTAATTCCCTGGAACAAAAACCTAATGGTGGCCTCATGTTGTACATGCAGCTTTTTGGTGAGATATTCTGAAATAGTGGAGAGCAAAGATGTGCAGCCTAAAAATAGTGCATTTAAACCTACTGCACACTGTTGTTTTTCTGAGATGCTACTGTAACACATGCTGATAAGATGTGACTGCAGGGTAAGAGTGGGGTGGAAATGAATGAAAAGCCTTTCAGATTTAGCACCAGGGACAGCACCAGACACTGGAAAACATCCTCCTTACTGTGCATTGTGCAGCTGTTGAGGATACTGAAAATGTGCACAGTGTTTCCCATGTGACTGCGAAGGGTCAGCACCCACCCACACACCCACCCACACCACCTCCCCACGCACACCCCTAACTACCACCACCACGTCCACTTTTCTTTCTTCTCCCTGTTGAACGGGGGAGCGGGAGCGGTTGAGGTACGGACCCACGGCCTTTCGGATGCTCACCCACCGGGGAAAGAGGAGGAAGAAGAAGAAGCTGCGGATATCCGTCTGATACCTGCTCGAAAAACGGGCTCGCGCCTTCATCATCGCCTGTTTTTTTTTCTTTCCCCTCCTTCTGCCGTTAACCGTTTTGTCTTAAAGCTAACCAGATTTATATAAATATATATATAAATAGGCTGGTTCGGTTTCGTAACCCGCTGCAACGTTAGCAGCGGGGACAGAAAGAGCCGTTTCAAGGATGCGGATTTAACGGAAAGACCTTAGCGGTGTCACCTGGGATTTTTTTTTTCTTTTTTTTAACCATTAAAATTTGAATTTACCCATTTGCACGCGCCGGGAAAAAAATACATGTCTGGTGAAATTTCGCATGTAGAAACGCGATAGAATACATATCGACAGCCTCTGTTACTGAAGACAAAATAAGAGGTAAGAATTATTTCCTTTTTTTGTTGTTTTTATTCATTCCCGACCACCAGTAGGTTGTAGGCTACACACTAATAACAAAGCTAATGAGAGAAGGGGAGTCTGATATTCAGGTGACTGCTGTTAGCATGCTAGCTATCACAGTCAACACTCAACGTTTTTCTATCCTAGCTATATTTTTCTGAAAGAGAGCCTAGTTTATATGCAGTCGTGTGTTTTTCTGGCCTATTAGCAGCCTGGCTGGGAAGTGTAGCTGACTGCAATGCCTGGCGTTAGTTACTGGGAACCATCTGTATGTATGTATGTGTGTGTGTGTGTGTGTGTGTGTGTCTGTCTCCTCATGCCTTTGTTTGAGTCGATGTCAAACGCAGGCACATTTTATCTGCGTTTTCACCACAAACCAGCCTGTGGATCTGTATTTCAGCATCTTCTAATAAACCATCCAGCCTTGTTCTATGCTCAGAATGTTGGTATTTCACCAAGATGTGCTGGCATCTCGTATAAGCTGCAGTTTTTTTCTTTCGACATTGTGGGTTGTGTGGTTATGTTATGATAAGACTGAGATTTATACTGCGTGCTTGGCCTAGACTGTGAGTCATAGCGGGGATGCATCAGGTAAAAGTGTGTTAAAAGGTGGGAAATATAGGCAGGTGAGCAACTGTTTTGGAAAGTATAAGCCTCTTATATAGCTTCCAGGCGTGAAACGACAATATCGTTTATTTAGCAGATTTTGAGAGCTGATATTTGCTGGCTACCACGTGTAGAATCACGCCTGCATGGCTCACACACACCAGCACATTGATAATTGTTACTCTGTATTATGGTCAACTCATAATTCATACAGATAAATATTCATTACTGACAAGTCCTTGAGGGAATGGAAGATGGAAAAGTGGTAGTTACTTCTGATGGCAGGTTAGTATGTGGGATGATTATTTTGGGTGTCTGGGAAGAAGAGCAGAAGGACTAAAGCATCCAAGGAAAAGATGCTAAAGAGTGTTGGGATGTGTAAAGATTTGTCTGATTTGTGAAATTTACTTTGGCCATGGTAGTTGGGAATGGGTCAGAGCTGGTGTGTTTTCCAAGAGCCATTCCAGAGATCCCTCTGCTATAGGACTGTCATTACTTTTGTGATGTAAGTGGTTGTTCATGCAGTGTGCACTTATGGTTTTCAGACCACTTCCCATTCCATGACTGATGCATACATAGATTGCAAGATGTTTGCTAGATGGGCAGGGCAGAAGGAAACCCAAGTTCCATTTTCTTATTTCTCATTCTTTTACTTTGTTAGGTGGAAATTGGTCTTCCATTTACACTTTTAAACACAATAGAACTAATCTAGGCAACTGCTGACACGAAATATTAAAATATGCAAGTCATGGTATCAAAGAAATGTCTTGTTTGTTATGTGTATTTTAACAAGTCCTTTCTTTTGTATTTGTCTACTTTCTTAATGAATTGTAATGAGATGGGTCACTACTAATTCAGTCTTGTAATTTCCAACATAATGGCTTGTTTTGTTGTTTCATTTAGATTTTTTTTTTTTTTAAACAAGATATAGCCCAAGTAGCGACCTAGCCCTAACTCTTACAGAACTTTAATATTTGGAAGTACAGAACAAGTTTTACTAATAACTCCATCCACAAATTGTGAAAGTAAGACTGCTTTCACACCACTAGGACCTGAAACAGAAACAGTTAGCCTAGAATTATGCCATCCTATCTGCAGCCCTTCCCAAGCAACTCTTGAGATGTCCTCCTAGAAGTATTTGTTACCTCCGCCAAGGAGGTTATGTTTTTGCCAGCGTTGATTTGTCTGCCTGTTTGTCTGTCTGTGTGCAAGATAACTCAAAAAGTTATGGACGGATTTGGATGAAAATTTCAGGAAATGTTGATACTGGCACAAGGAACAAATGATTAAATTTTGGTGGTGATGGGGGGGGGGGGCACTGATCTGCCTTGATCTGCCTTGATGGAGGTCTGCGCTCTCCGAGTGCTTCTAGTTTATTTTGCTTTCTTATGGCTTTTAGTATTGATCTAAAAGTATGGAGACAGGAGAGGAAGTGAGGAGTAAGAAAGGCAGACAGAATGCAGCCTACCTTCTGTGTATTTATAGTGCATTACATTGCATCTTTTAGTACTGCTCTCAGCACCCCACTATTTTCACAGTCTCTTGTCTTTATTTCAGACTGCTTGAGTTGAACTAACCAGAAGTCACTACCGTTTGTATTTCTCTAGTCATTTGTGGTTTTTTTTCCAGTATTACATGATAACTTAAATATAAAGCTATCCTAATTAAAATTTTCCAACTAACTCTAAATTTCACTAAAGTTAAGAGATTAAAATAAAGTAAAACATGATCACTATAGTCACTATGATGACGTACAAGAGATCAGTATTCAGTTCAATAAATTATTAAAATGTACATGAAATTCCAGTGTGAAGCAAGGCCCTCTTTTCAGTGAGCTATTAAATTTGCCACCAGAGGGTGCCATAATAACTTGTAAATCATGCATATGGAGCATAGTCTGCAGGTAGTGTTAAGTGTAGGTCACATTATATTTACTGATGAAAACCCTTTTGTGGCTGAAATCTGGTACCAGATACCTGCTGTGATATGATGGAAAAGCTGAATGGTAAAATTTAAATGAAAATATTTTTTAAGGCATTAAATTAAAACATATTCATAAATACTTTTTGGTATTATACAATACTCGTGTTAATCACTGTGTATGTGGTTTTCTGACAAGAATATTTGTGTTTTCATGGCTTTAATGCAACTTAAATATGACATCAAATCTTAGTTGCTCATTACATAGATGAAATTGAGACATGCTATTTCAGCTATCTACTGTACATGATGGTCAGTTAGATTTTTGTATCTTCTTCTATTGCTAGTTTTCATTCTGGCTTGAATTAAGGCTGTCATGATATTGAAATTTGGATTAACTATAACTGTCACACAAATCAATGGGATTAATTATATTATTCTCTATAGTATACTCTTAACTGTTGTATGAGTTCAGTGATGATTTAGTTATGCGCATACACATTATGAAAAAGAAGAGACACTTATAAGCATTGAACTTTAGATCATAAGCGAGTTGCTTTTCTGTTTATCTTGAATGAAGATGATTATCAAGCTTAGGCAAAATAATTGCACTCATTTCAAATAACTGCAATGTGGTGATTGCACAAGAATTGTGACAGGCCTAGCTTGGCCAGATATGAAGTGATTTGCAGTGTGGTCATGTTTTGCAACTATACCACCAGCAGGTCTCTGTTTTTAATGTGTTAAAATGACGTCATCAGCTTCCTTGCACTACATTTAGCTTCCCAGAAAACACTTACGAAAACAAATGGTACATTTTTTTTCTGGTTGTATTTGACCTGCCTTTCTTTATTTATTGCACCACAAAATCTGAATGAGAGCATGGAGAATTACAATGTTCATAAACACAGGCTTTTCTTAGTGGGATTGATTGGTTGTCACAGTGGACAAGGAGTGGATGTTAGCCATTCTGAAGCATGGTAGATGACCAACATTCAACAATGGAATGGGTCTGTGAATGTGGGCCCCCCATAGTGCTGATTCTTCAAATCCCTCTTGAACAACCTTTTTTTCAGTTTTGGCCATTCACACTTTCATTGTGTTGCAGTGAACCATAACAGTAACTGGGCATGTGCCTTGTGTAAGTAACTGCTGCTGCTTTTTGATTTGCTGTTCTTCTCTCAAAAATACTTTCACATACTGTCATGTCAGATAAGCTATAGAATGCTCTGGATGCAAGGATAGATAAATGGATGAAAAGCTTCCAACAAGTAATATGCAAACAAGACTAATATGCAAAGTAAAATTGGCTAAAAGATTTTTTATCAAAGCCAGCATATGAGCATATATATTCCTCTTTACCTGTAAAAGTGACAGTCTGTAGATGCATATGCAGTTTTACACACTAGACTAGAACATTATTTTTAGATTTTTAAAAGTAGGTCATCAGCATGAATATTACATCAGCTTGAAAAAAAAGATGAAGTACTATATCATCAAAATATTCCTGCAAAAAAATAAATTTTATATAACACAGATTTCCCTTACTTTGTGACTAAATTAAGCAAAACAAATCTGTTAAGAATGCATTTAACATTCCAAGGGCTACTCATGTATAAATGACAAATTATCCTCATTCATAATTTATCAGTAGGCAATGAGTAAAATTATAGAAAGGAATTTTAGTACTTTAAGAGAAGTTATTTTTCTGAGGAGACATAATTCCCAAGCTGTTTTCTGACTAAGGTGCTGCCCTTAAATCACTTCTTTTCAGTCTCTATTGTGTGTGTGTGTGTGTGTGTGTGTGTGTGTGTGTGTGTGTGTGTGTGTGTGTGTGTGTGTGTGTGTGTGTCTGTCTGTGTGTCTGTGTGTATGTTTTTTTCTCAATCCTTCAGACTTGAACATATCTTGAATACTTACCTGCATCGTACCCTTAAAATTTTCGAATCTAAAAGTATATCATGTTCTCTTATGCGACATATACTATTGGTCTCTTGTTGCTGAAGTTTTATGAGCAAGAGAATGCTTTCCTAGCAATAAAACTATTCAATGCTATGATGTAATGGGGTTTGAGAGGCCATTACTCATCTCTAGTAGATTTTAATCATTGAAGAACTGAGTATAATTGATATGCTTCTGGGAAACATGTCAGATCAAATGAAATTCTGTGGATAATTCTTTGAGGATTTGAGAAACTTTCAGTGCTCCAGTGCTATGAAGGTTGTATTGTCAGTAGCATCTTAATTAAAGAATTTAGACTTTTCAGCTTAAAACTGAATATAGCCTACCTTTTACATGAAAAGAGACCAGCATTTGCACATTGTACTGGTCTTGACATGCTACACACTCCTGCGGGATAAAGCATGTTGTCTTATGAGAGCTCAATTCGCATGATACCGTGAGAACCCATCACTGACTGGCTGAATATATAACAGGTGGTCTAGCTCCTGCAGTGAACATAGATTTGAGAAATCTCTTCCAGTGGACAAATTTATATAGTCATTGATTAATTAGTTCTCCATTGAAAAATTGCAGTTGCCAGATGTAACTTCCGTTTTGGCAGTGTGTATAGCTATCAAACAGGCTTCAGAAACCCCCATGTAAGCGTTGGAAGGTGCGCAGTAATTAGTCACTGTTGGATCAAAGTTGCATAATACGAATAAAACACAAGATGTCCTGTCTGTACTGAGTGATGCATCAACTTCAAGCAACTAGTACTCATGCTTCTGCTTACTGTTTTTTCTTTTCATTGGTAAGAAGCAGCCCTTATTGACTTAGCATGAATGTTTGATTCACTGATGGTTTAATCTAGATTTTTGGCAGGCTTGGAAATTGATGCTGTGACGTAGGGCCAAATTCACTTCAAAGCACTGTCTAAGCTCCATACTCATTCAACAGCAGAATGGGTCTGGAGCTGCAACCACTAAAACCTTTGGCTTGTTTTATTGAGTCTGGGGCAGTTGAAACTGTAAATGTTACGAGCGATTCAAGTACAAAGAGACTAATGTTTTGGATTGGGGATGTGTGTATAGGAAGAATGCATTTCAGGTCCTCACATAGCCTTTTCTCCACTTGTTTCAATTAAAAATGTAATCCCCAACATTTTCAGCCTATAAAATGAATATGTAGTTACATGCTTTCAAACTGATATTTTACTGGTTTCATTTGTATGTAATCCCTTGACCCTTTGAGTATATGGGCAAAGCAGTGGGTGTATTTACATCTCTACTGCTTCAAGTAGAAAGTGTCAAAACAAAATCATTTGAAAAACCAGAAATCACTTTTCACATAGTGAATATTGTTTATGCTCTATACTCTGCAGATGCACTAAACCAAAATAACATATCTGTGTCTGCGTGGAGGGCACACTGGTCGCTTGAGTGTTGATGAATGTGATGCTACAGGTCAACAAAGGACCTCTGCTGTCCTATTCAGCAGGGCATTCAGGCCAGGATCAGCAGCCCGTGGAGGGGCCTTTGATGCATATGTGCCTCTGGCTGCCTCATCTCTGCAAACAGGAAAGGCCTGAACGGCTGGCCCCTACTCTCTGCTGACTCCTCCATTGTATGGGGCCAATTTGGTCAGGCATGCTTTGTTTGCTGTATTTTAGGATCTGACATCCTTCAGGCTCATGGGGGACCATTATAGCCTAAATTCATTTGAATTAATTGTATTCTTTGACACATTGTTGTCTCAGTGTTATGCTTAAAACATAAAAAAGAACATTGAAAAAAACTATTAGAATTAAGTTCACGTACAGTTATGTTGGAAACTGTCAAGTAAAAATCAGTGTATTCAGAATAGTTCAGTGTCATATGTGTGGCAAATGTGATGGGAGTTTGATGATCAGTCTTATATGTCCTTTGTTTGGCATTGCGGAGACTGGTGTGGCCTTTGTGCACTGTGGCTGCCAAATTTGTACAGGCTTAATTCCCTGCAGGCGACTGATTGTAGGCTCTGTTTCTCTGTTTCTCCCCCTGATTAACTGATGCAGTGAAAAACAGACCAGCTGGGCAACGGGAAGCAGGTCTGTAAAGGGAGGAGGGATGACAGGGAGTGAGACAGAAGGAGGTGGTGGGGCTGCCTATCATGCCTCTGGCTCTGTCCTGCTTTCTTAGCTGGTGTCACTCTGCTGTGAGTGATAACCTGATGTGTGTAGCCTACATGGTTAGTAGCTGGGGTTTAGCCCTGAGGCGTAATTCAGTGCCCCACATTTTCTCTCTGCCCTTTTTCAAACTATATTCTTGTGAACAGTCAAACATGGACTAAATGACTGTCTCTCTATTGTATATTTGTGTAGCGTAGTCCTGCCATGTTTGAAAAGGTTATGTTCCATGTGGGCCATTCCTGTGTTACTCAGCTTGAGGGCATTTAAACAATATTAAAGACATGCCATTATTGAATCTGTGATGCACAAAAAATAGTCATATAGTTTAGCTAAATGATTAACTAGTGGTAAGAGCACTTTACTATTATTTATGGTTTGTGACAGTTAAACGTATTCATCACATTATTGTATGACTTTTGTAATGTATTTGTAGATTAGGTTAAAGGAGATTTGCTTTCAAAGAACATCTTTCTTGCCTCCCTTTGTGTCACCTCAGTCTGTCTCCCTGTCTTTTCTTCCTAATAAAACGGTGTATTGTAAGACGTAGCCTTGCAGTAGCTCAGAGGTTGTAGAACTTTCCACTCTTTTATGCTGTGAAGCTTTGCAAAGTTACAGTTCTCGCTGTGTCTTTTTTTTTTCTCTGACGGTTTCTCACTACACAAGTTTGAGGCTAGCATAAAGGCGAACAGAATCATTCTGAAAGCTGATATAGTATATGGTTGCATGCTGAGTGGATGGATTTGTGTGTCTTTTAAAAGCTCTGTGCGTGTGTTTGTTAGAGGTGATGAGATGGTGAGGGGGTGTAATAGGTCAGCTTAGCTCGCTTGTGCAGTTTTATGCCACTATATGTGGTTTTGTGGTAGAGGATCAGTACAGTAGGCTGTATCATAGTAGGTCAGGGGATTGTTTGTCTGATCCATTGAGGAGTGATTAGTGCAGACACTGAGCTGAGCCTCTTCATAGAGCAAGGAGAGGATTGCCCTCCATTTGCCTCTGCCAGACTCTGTGACCTCACTGGTCCCCCAGTGAGGTCACAATCCAAATTGTCATGGGCTGATGCTGCAAGGCCTGTCCTGGATAGTTATGTCCTCTTTGTGGCTCTTGCTTCTTGCTTCCAAGCCCACAGTGTTGTATTTATTTAGCTTCATATTAACGTGAGTACTTGACTCTGTATCAGCAGCACCCCACTACAATCTGATGCACACAGGCAGGCTTCTGTATGTTTTTAATGTTTGTTTTGGTTATTTGTTTTTATGATAATGGTGTAGACATGGTGACATTCAAGAAACTAAATAAACATCTGTCAAAGTGGTGATAAAATTTTGTTTTTGACCTGATTGAGAAATTGTATTTTTTATATTTTTTTAAAATATATTTTCAATGAGATGGTCATGAATAAAAAATGATAAAAAAAAAAAACATACATTAGTACCTGCAAATACTAAAACAAGGGTTTAAGAACCCATACAACTCATGGGGTGCTAGTGAGAGGCGAGGTGACAGGTTGGGGGCCAATGTGAAGGCGTTGTTCTGCCTTTTTCCTCTAATCCTTGCATTTAGTTTCTATTCCCAGCCAGTTCTTAATCTGTCACTAATAGGATTAACTAAGCTTTTGTTTTATTTTTTTATATCTAGAACCTGCGTGACTTGTTCAATTTGGCTCAACAATACTAATAGCACCTCAGGAGTGTGATGAGAGGAAAACCCATGTTTGTTGATTTCAGGTCTAAAACATGTATGTTCCCCTAATATAAAAAATATATATGCATGTATGTATAATGTTTAAATGTGAGCATGAACCTCTCTAGAATGATTTGTTAGTCCCAATTGCTTTTAAAATCCGTTTTCTTAGCAATTTCATGTCAGACTTACTCAAAATTTGTACACAGATTACGATAATGGAGATGCTGCTGATACAAGGATGGTGGAAGTATAACATATAGGTCTTAATGTATATTTACCACAGAAAAAGCAGCTTCAGTGTGCAGTCTTATCTTTAGTACATCTTAGCAGAGTTGCCCATACAGAATTTATACAAACTGCCACCAATGTCCGTAGTAAAAAAATATTAATAGATACTTTTATTTAGAGGATCCATTAATTCAACATAACATGACATGTCCATGATCTCACAGATAGTTTTGCTGTTCAGCACACATCATTCATCATCTGTTACCATATTTGGCTTTTATCTCTCAAGGAATAAAACTGAGATCGAATAGATAACCTCATTAATGTGGGATGTTTTGCTTTCTTGGCCTACTTAAATCTCCTCTAGAGTATTGCTCTTTTTTTTTTTCCCTCCCCTCCTCTCACTGTAGCACATTGAAGACTGCCACAGACTAAACTACAAGTGTTCTCCTCAAGTCTGGCATCCTGCAGAGGGTGTAAATGGACTAATTTTTGTTGAATTGAAATCACTCTGCTTATACTGGAGTAACCATTTGAGTCTTGAATGAGAAGACATAATTTGCAATTTTCAGTTGTGCTCGACCTAGAATAATTATCAAAATTGACTCACTCCAGCATCTTGATGCCCTGGCTTGTACCTACAACAAAGACAGCCATAGCTACTAGACACAACAAAAGATAAACTAACAGGTATTAACAAACTGACGACTCAACTTCGGCCATTAATCGGTTCAATGCTCTTAAACAAATGGCCCAGTCAGTTAATGGGGCTTTTTGGCGGGGGCTTTAATCTTAATGTAGATCCCCCGTTGGGTGTCAGTGTTTACAAGGAACAGTGTTTGTGTGATCACATGCAGTTAAGGTCTTTAGTATTTTTTTTACAGCTAAGTTAAAGTGCAGCTGTCTGTCTCTAGCAATTCAGGCCAACAGCATTGTTAATGCAAAGTGATACAAGACCTTGTAGTGTGTCATGTTTTTAGCCAGTGTTATCCCTCAACTAATACATTTAAATGGAGTGTGTGTTTGTATATTTGTTATACTACTGTTTATGTGCAGTAGCCTTGCTTGCTAAGTTTCTCACTTCGTCATTTTATGTTCTGTTGTGTCAGTGTGTCTAAAAAGGTTTTGCAGATGTGCGAGTGCAGATCTAATCAGTAAAACTGAAAGGTGTTTCTTACATTGATACTAAGGCTGAAATGAGATTAGGGGAGTTGCCCAAGCTTACAAAAGCAGGTGTATTCAATTACTGCTTAGCCAATGGTGAACTTATCTCAAAATCTTTTATCTAATTATTCTCTCTGACAGTTGTACTGTTCAAGCAGCAATTTGCATATGACTGTCATATAAGCACACAAAACAAGAGAGCAGCTGTGAAGCTGAGTGTAGATGTACAGTCTGACCTCTGATCCAATACAAATGGATGTTCACTTCCTGGACTGAATTATCCAAACGCTAGCTTGCAGATATTTGATGGGACAATCTTGTGAAGCCTCAGATACTATGTAAAATCCTTTGCCTTTACTGCATGTCCGTTGAATGTTTTTGTGTGTTTTCATTGTAGGTTGAATGTGTTTTCCTCTAGCCTGGACACCATGAGTACCATCTCGCCAACTGACTTTGACAGCTTGGAGATCCAGCAGCAATATAATGACATTAACAACCGCTGGGACCTTGCAGCAGAGACTGACTGGGACAATGAAAACAGTTCAGCACGCCTCTTCGAGCGCTCACGCATCAAAGCCCTGGCAGGTACGCTACACTTACAGACCGAACCAGTGTGTCATATAGCAGGTGTCAACATGTACTTCTATGCCATGACTGAAAAGCTGTTCTATATAAAAGAATATTGTGTCAGTTCGGTAAAATGAAATGCAAGTATGAAGAGTTTGCAAAATAGATGCCATTAGAAATTTGCACACACACACACACACACACACATATACACACACAATATCACAGACTAAGATGGCACAAATCTAATTAGACTTTGCAGACTGAGGTTGAAATGTAATTTTTTTCCGTCCCGAAAGGACAAGACAGAAATACTTTCAAAATGAGGACAAAGTAAATGAGCTCCACAATCAATTCACCATGAGCAACAAGCAGTGATGAAGTGGAGTGTAGAGACATCTGGCCATTTGACAGCTTTGGTTGTTATGTAATTCATTATTTAATAACATAGGTGATTGTAGCCAGGGTGAAATTTGTTTTAAGTATTTTAGTAGTAATACCCTCTGTATTCCAGGTCTTGATCTCCCAATGCCGTGGTTACTTATTGAAATGAATGAGTGATCTAAGGTGGAAAAGGGTCAAGGGCAAGGCTTTCTGTTGAGCTTGTTACTTAGGAGGTACTGGCTCAGGTGTCCCTCTTGAAATCCAGATGTCTCTTGTAGATATGTTAGTAAATTCTGTGAGTGAGGGTGAATGTAATTTTGTTTCTACATTTTATCCTCCTTACACTTGGCATATCAAACACCACTTGTCATTGTCAAAGTAAGATGTAGTGTCACGTGTAACCCAGCAGAGGGGAGCAACAGGCAGATATGACACACACACACACACACACACTGAAAGGCAGGGGAATCTACAGGCCACATTGATGAACACTGAGCACTACTGTAGTCAAAATATTTCTGAAAGATAACCCTAATTTCACTTACAAATGCAACCAGACTTGTTTTCTCATGCCAACACAGCTCACACTTTGGGTGTTGTTTGTGCATAGACTCCTTTGGTATTCCTCTGTGTTGTAATATGTGGCTCTTTTTGTGGAGAGCAGTAGAAGGCTGTGAATTAATGTCCTGCTTGTCACATGTATTTATGTCACCTGAAGCATTGTAGTGTGTCTAGGGCAGATTATATGTGTGTATGTGTATGCATGTGCGTGTTCTCCTGGGAATACCTGTGATACCATCTCTGTTTGACGAGTATGGACTTGAATTGCACATTCTTTGACATGCCTTAGCAGCTATTTCCCCCCAGGGCCCACCTCCTACCTACCCTTACAAGTTATCCCCAAATGTCAAGACCTTCTGCATTTTGCAAGCTGTTGCTTTCACTTCCCTCTCTGGCACACACATCTGGATTCTTTCTATAGTTTTCCTCTATGAGTATGATCCTTGCATGTTATTTTCTCTTAAACTCTTGAGTCTGTTAGAATAGTTAGAGTTCTAGTGCGTGAGCAGTTGATGCCACTTGTTTCATAGCAGAGAGCATTTCCTGTGTTAAGATCATTGTAATTTGCATTAATAACCACTTATCTGCTCTCATAGTTTTTAAGGATAGCAAGACCAGCTGCACAAATTTGCCTATTTTAAGCAACTCCCTGCCTCTCAGTTACATGTGCTTACTTGTGGAAGCTTTATTACTAGGATTATCCATGGCATATGCATCTTACTCTTAACGGTTGATCTGTATCATTACCATGGGTTGCATTGCCATTGAATTTGCAAACCAGAAAATCTACTGAGCTCGGTTACTCTGTCACATTTAACCATTGTGTTTCAGGAATTTGTTCTTTCTCTGTTTGTGTGCCATGTCAATATGTCCCTGCAAACCCTCTTCATTTAATTTGTAATCTAGTTTGAATGCTGCCCTCGTATGTATCTTTTAAAATTCTAAACTTTATCTTGTGTAGCCATGCCATGCTATAATGTCCTAAAATGAAACTCACTGTCATTCTAACACTAACATGCTATAACACTTACACAGTGGGCTTTGTATGTATTTATACTACAGTGTTGGAGAGCAAAGACAGTCACTTTGTAACATGAGTATGTACAACAACTCAACAAAAATGGACAGTGCTCACTGTTCACAAACCCACAGAGGAAACTGGGACTTGGCTGCCATAGGGACCATGCTGTGAGATTAAGACTTCAGGGATTCTAGAGCTCTCTTCTTACATATTAACTCTGCTTACTTCAGGGGATTTCCCTCTTGGATCAGATATTTACTACCAGTGTTTGAAGTGCGCATCGTCTTCCTGCCCTCTCCACAGAGCTGATAAAACTGATCAGCAATAAGCTTCTTCGTGCTGATAACATGCACTGTGTAGCTCTTACTCTTTCTCATGTGTGTCCTTTTACCACTCTAAACCACCATCAGTAATTATTCATTTCAGTTTGCTCAATAATTGTCAGTCTGTTTAAAATACCAATGGGTTGAAAAGGGAGGAAACTGTTTTAAAGTATGCTAAGAAGCACATGTTTACACATACATACCTGGTATTTGTTTTATCACTTACATTAATTGGGAGTTTGATGAATTATATGTCTACATTTGAATGGTAAACTGATATAAGTATGATTTATCAGTGGTGTCTGTGCTCCTTATTCGTTGTTCATAATATAGCCTCTGTTTATTCCCTCAAGAGGAAGTGTGTTGGTACTCATTAGTCCAATCCTCCTCCATAAACACCCAGTCACAGAAGGCCTCGGGCATTCAGCGCTCTAATGAGATCCATCCAGATGCTCCCTGGCCATCAGGAAACACACAGATCAAAAAAGCAGCCACAATTTTTACTACAACCCCCTGGCAAGGCAAAAATGTCCATCCGCTATTAAGAAAGGCTTTGACCTTATTCATCACTGTTTACAGTCTTCTACCATTTTTGTAAACCCAGCTACACATTTTCCCCATCTGCAACTTTTCTTTATAGTTGCATTTTTCAAAATAAGGTAGCCTTTCATTATTCATCTTTCACAAATTCAGTAATCTAGTTTGTCTCACTGTGTAGACTGCTAGAATAATAACTGGATGTATACCAAATGTCAAAAATATAAAATATATACATTTGTAAAATATTCACACATATTATTGCATTATAATAGATATAGAATGTCCAAATTCTTTTTAGGTTGTATGGAGGGAAACCATTATATTATATTATATTATATTATATTATATTATATTATATTATATTATATTATAATTCTACCATTATGTAAAATACTGTGGTACTTCTGTAGAGTTTGCAATCAGTAGCTCAGTTTTGCACTGAAGAAGATGCCACAGCAAAATGTATCTAATTTTGTTGTACACACAATGACAATAAAGGCTATTCTATTCTATTCTATTCTATTCTATTCTATTCTATTCTATCACCATTCCTAATAATGAATAGAGAGTACAGTGTAAGAAGCATTTTAGATGAATAATGAGTCCCTTGCATGCATACTGCCTGGCAAAGACACATAATCACAAATTTCATATCTTGTTCAGGCAGGAAATAGCTCGTTGTATTGGTAAGACTTTTTGAACAACTTCCTTCCTGTCTTAACGCCTTATAACGACTCCAACCCCCTGAATACAAAAACCTAGATCAGATCTTGTTATAAAGAAAAAAAATATACACTAAAACAACAGGATTAAACAACACAATCTGATGGCGACTTTTATGATGCACCTTCTTGGCAGGCCACTCCCCAGTGCTCCTTGGAATTAAGGAGGAGTCAAATAATCCACCTCATGCTACACTGAGCAAAGAGCTCTAATGGTTTAGTCCACCTCTATACCTCCTCCCCCATCCTCGGTTTCACAGCGGTCTTCCTTTGTGCTCCTCCCTCAAACACACCTTATGCAAATGACACAATTTTCAGAGGGCCCAGCAGGCTTTGTTTACACAGCCATCCGACCGCAGCCGGTTAGCTTGCTCTGCTCTGCTCTGCCTCAGCAAATGCGTTTGGAGGGAAGGAATATACAGTGTTCCTTCACTAAGACCACAAGGGAGTGCAACCACAAGTTTTTACTCTGCTCTGAGGCCACAAGTGTGGTGAAATTCTACATAGGAGGAGGTGGAACTGGAGAACATTTTGTTCTACAGTTTTGTTTGAAATGATTCTTTGAAAAAAAATCCCCCACCCCGTCCTCATTGGGGTGTTTTCATTGGACAAATTTGGAACTAAAGTTGTTGAAGAAAAGAACAGGCGGCAACATTTTCATTCAAGCTTGTGTTGTGCTTTGCTGGGGCACAGCTTTCAGGCAATCTAGAAGAAGCAAATCAAGCAAGGGAGACTGGATATCTAAACATTTTGCCCTCTGGAAAATCTGCTCAAGGATTTGGTAACTTTATTTATTTTGGAAAGGTTACCGTTGCTGTGCTATGCTGGATATATCTTATTCTTTCTGCGTTGGAGAGGAATACATATAAAAAAACATCATGGAGTGGGACCACAGGGACAGGGAGCCCTGTTTGTCCCCAGCAGCATTTGTTAATCAGGTGCAGTACTCCAACATCCTGGAGGGAAGGTTTAAACAGCTCCAAGGTAAGAGAGGCGTAGAGGCCTGTTAGTTTGGTTGTGAGGAAAATTCCACTCCACTCAGAAATGGATTTGCTTAACCAAAGCTTTGTTTAGGTTGCTCAAGCCAATATTTTTGAATATACAGTTGTCTTCCTGACACCACGGGTCCATCTTAAACTCTCTGGTCTCTGGCTTATAAAACAGCTGTTGATATTAACTGTTATCGACAAGACTGACATAGATTATAGCCTTACCCTTCAACTCGTATACTGTTGTTTGTTGAAACAGAAAACTGAGTTTGTACACTGGAAGTGATTGTCTTGATTCAGGTGTTTGAGGTTGTGAATAAGACTCAGCATTTTTTTTGGCATGTGCGATAACCTGTGAGTTTCCTGTGTCCCTTTCATTTATGTACTTCTCCTGAGCTTAATGTGAAGAGAATTGAATAGTGTTGTTATCCACACTGTAGGCTTCAGCTCAGCTCTAAAGCAGGCAGTCTGGCACCTGATCAGTGGCCACCTGTCCTTTCTTATCTTATTACAATACATGGCTCTGTCTCAGCCAGAGTCTGTGAGGTCTGAGAACTTGGGCACATACAAATCAGAGCCCATTGGTTTCTCAGTTATGCATTAGGAGGAATACTCTTAATCATAGTATCATGTATGAGATCTGTAACACATAACTCCTGTTGTCAGTTTATGGCAGAAACCATGCAACTTATTATTCAGAGAAAAACTATAGTTAATTCTCCAAACATTTGGTTTCTATACTTAAATTTATAAAAAATAAATAACTGCTAAACAGATTTTTAAAACTCCTCTTTACTGTGCAAGTTGTGCATTGCTAAATGTTTGATAGCTAATCATGTGTACACATTAGGGGTCTTGCCTCATTTGTGTACCCTGAGCTTTAGAAACCCTTATGTCAGGGCAATGAGAATAAGGTGTTTGAAGCTGCTGAGCACATCTGTTATACTGTGTGAAACTGGCGTGTCACTGTCAGTATTTTGCTTGCTTCCGGTCCCTCCCTGACTGCTGTCTGGAATGGGGAGCTGTCTTTGAGTTTAGTTGAGGGCCAAGTTACGCATGAAACATAGTTGACATTCTTTTAGTTAAACTACAGTAATTGGGTTCCCACATTAAACATTAATTTTATTGCCACTTATTGCACTTTTATCTCCTGTAAGGATGCGCTTTATAGAGTATATATGTATGTCAGTGAGCATCTTACATCTGAAATAAAATACATTGATAACTAGAACAATATAAGTTATCTTTTACATCAAATACTTTATAAGATTTACATGATCATCTTTGTTCTTATAGACAAGCGTAGTGTGAAAACATTGAAAACCAAAAAGGTTTGATCTTATCAGGCAACAAAAACTTACACTCACTAATGTAAGTTATGTAGACATAAGAATACTATACAACACTTTTATCCTTGCTAATCAGCATACATGGATTGAGATAAAGGACACCCTTTTATTTGTCTTCAGTATGCACTGATATTTTTTGCTGTACATATAGACAGGCAAATACTTTAGACATAAACACATTGTGGCAACACCCACTTGTATTTCCAGTTTGACTGCCCTTAAGGCTCATTCTTAGTGTCACTCCCTCCCTCACTGTGTTAAATCATGATGTCTACGGGAATGATCAAGCAGATGTAAAACCTGTGTTCAGAAAAGTGTGATGAATGAGTGCTGATTAAATGTATTTGAAGAATGTGTCACATTCTTGTGTGTTTGCAAAATCAGCCTCTCTTATTCTCAGCTGAAGTCATCCTTAAGTTACTGTTGTGCGACATTTTAGCATGCCAAAGAAGCAAGTTGTGAGAACCATTAAAAAAAAAACAGTACAATGTCACAGTGTAACATTAAAAGTAGTCACATCTAGTATTATCAGTGGTAAATCATATCTAAGAAGTGAAACGTTAACTGAGTAACTCTGATGTGCTGGAGTTGATTAAGCTGAAGCCAGAGGAAAAAACTGTGCCATTGAAAGACTCTTTACTGAGAGAGAGTGAGTGTGCCCACCTTGACATTATATTTTAACTGATACTAACATTCATGGCCAGTAAGAGAATATTTAACTGACTTGACATTTTCTTGTGACACACATCCCATGATGCAGCCTTATAATCTTTCTAATGTGTCATATATAAAGAGAGAAATCTCATATGCAAGTTTGTATTGCTTTTATCTTCAGGTATTAATGAGTAGCTTGATATCAGCTTTGAAGATTTTGTTTGATGTCCTGGTACAGAGATAAATGCAGTGTGCATTAGCTTACACCATAGTATCCTGGTCCAAAGGGTCACTGTTCTAGCTACCTGTACCCTCTGAATCAACCATTGTGGACTTTAGAAGGGTTGCCATTTAGCAAGCTTTAACATTTCAAAAATAAACAGGATTTTGACAGATACAATCATCATTGTCCCCAAAGCCTTTACAAAGCATTTCCAATCTCACAGAAAATGCAACATTTGTTCTAACAAAGACTGAGGCTCAGATATATTTAATAGTGAGTTTACAGTGACTAATAGTGATTCACACTATTAATGATAGTTTAGTTTGTGCCTGGGCTTTACTGCCTTTTTTTCCTTATTCAGAGGTAATAGAGTCTTAATATCTTGGTCCCTAAAAATGATCACCCCCCCCAGTTGACTCTTACCTGTCCTGGTCATAAGTGTTTTGTTCTTATACTTTATTTAAGGATTTTAGCTTCTACTAGAACAGGTCTATGTTGCATATTGGGTCAAGTTCCAAGTTTGGCAGGACTGTGAATTGAATGTTGTAACTTGATTATCCTAACACTCCTAGTGAAAGCTGTGACTCTGTTGGCCTCCAGCTGTGAGTTAGAGTCACATTACGTTGGCTAGAGTTTACTGTCTGTACACACATGCACACACTCACACACAATACCTTTCAGGTTTTCTTTCTGTTTGTACAGTTTAACTAATATTGACAATTTCCTGTTGAGAAGTATCACAAAAGTGCAGCTTTTGAGGCTCTGAGACAGTTAACTGTGATGTTGACAACTGACAGTTTGTGTGCAGATGTTATGGCTAAGAGCTGTCTGTTTCTGTCTCCATTCTCATGGGATTAGCCTTGGGCAGTCGTCTCTGTCTTTCACATTATCAGTAGCCGCTGCATTTGGTGCAGAGGGGAATGACCTGCTCACAAGGAGTGGTGTTACTCACCCTTTCAAAATTTGTCGTAGTATGAACAAACTTGCTACTGTTATGCAAAACTTGTACACATTTCTATACTGTGACCTCAAACTGTTGAAAGTGTAAAAATAACTCATGCCACATGTGGCAAGGCAGTGGTTTCGCCACAGTCCTACTTTCAAAGTTGTAAGCAGAAGGACAGTTCCGCTTTAGACATATCAGAGCATGTATATCTTTCTGTTTTGCCCCACTATGTTTTGGTTACACTTTTGCCATCAAACATGCATATTTTTAATCTTCATACAGAACTGTAAGTGTAATGTTGCATTCCTTGATAACATTTACACAGTGTGAAAAATTTAACATGAAAGTACTTCTGAGTACTTGTATTCAAAAGTTAAAAACAAATTTTGTCTTTTAATTTTTTGGCCAGTGGCTGTAACACAAAGAAGCACAGTCTGGAAGTTTGCATCCTGCAGTCGCTAATTCTTTTACAAAGATATTTTCAAAAATCTGTTATTTCTTTTGTATTCAATTTGATATTTAATACATGTAAAATGATGGTATAAGTCTTTCTGCTCCTCTTGATTCACAGTACAACCTACTGTGAAATCAAGAGGAGCAGAAAGAATTCTAAGATGTCCCTCTGGCTCATGAGAGAAAACCTTGAGATTTTGTCGTTTTGGCCAATCTAGGACAGTAATCAAAGTAGTTACTTTAAAATTATTAAAGAATGGGGTGTTCAGGTCCGTTTCTGTGTTGCAAGTAAACCTCTAAAACCTCTAAATACTTTGTGAATCATACATCAGTTCTTCCACTGCTCTGGGCAATGCTTCATCCTCATACAACCACACTTAGTTTTTCCTCAGTGTTTGCTTTGATGGCACCCATTAATTATTAGACACTAGCCACAACTCACTATCAGGTCAACTATCACTAATCATCCTGGTGTCATTAGGGATGTAAACGATTACCGATATAATGATAAACTGTGGTAATATTCCAGACATTTAGTATTACTGTTTCAAATTCCAGTTATTAAAACAGTGTTTAATTACTGCACTTTGAAAAACTCAGTGATACTGCTCATTTCCTGGAGAAACGGCAGCACTCCAGACATGCATGTGCAGTTTGCAGTGTTTGGCCTCTGAAAACATGGCGGAAGGCACCTGCACAGACAGCGCTCTGGTGATCCCCCCACCCCCACTAAAAGGACAAAGTCAGAAGCCTGGACATATTTTGGATTTTTAGAGGATGCTGAGGGGAAACTAGCTAATTGAAGATGGTCAACATGTCTGCAGAAAGTCCAGAAAAAAAAGTCTCTGTGAAGGGGGATTGTGCGTGTTATTTTACTTTATTTATTTTTATTTTTTTCAAAATAAAACTCTGTTAAATTATTTCACTGTGTGTATAAGTACTTTTTGAACAATTTGAGCACATTTCAACAATACTGCGGTAATAATAACCCTGATAATTTTGGTCACAATAATCATGATAGGAAATTTTCATATCGTTACATCTCTAGTTGTCATCAATAAGCATAACCATAAACCAACAATCTCTTTGATTGTGTGAGTCCCTTTTCTGAAGTATTTCATGAAGGCAAACGACATTCAAGATGTCACACCATTTGTGCAACAAGCTGCCTTAGTTCTACTCTGTAATCTCAAACAGCCGTGCAGTTGGAGGACAATGGCTGCGAAGCGTTAGTTTCTCCCTTCACAATGTTAGGATGCTATAACTATTTGGAAAATGTAACCATCTAATTACAACTTTACATTTAATTAGTGCATGTTCTCCATATTTTCATGCATATTTGTACATGTACAATGTGTAGCTTTGTCACCCCAGATCTTATGAATATCCCTTAAGGGCAATATGCAAAAGTACAAAATTCATACTACCTTTGTTTATTTGCTCCAAGTCCAATGGTCATTTATTTGTGTTATTTTTATTGATAATTTCATACATTATTTCTATATTTTCATGAGATCTAAGAGAGTTGAGAGGAAGGGAAATGGCCAGACTGCAACTGACGTTAACCTTCCTCTTCACCCTTTGGCACAGAATTATAATCTTATCTGTGTAGGAACATCCAAGACAGGGTCATTTAAGTAGATAGACAGATGGATTGAAGGTTTTTTCTCATTCTTTCTGAGGACGAGGGAACCAGAGGAAATTGTTACACAAGTTCAGGGTTTATGGGAGAATATATTTCAATAGTTTATCAGATCAAGGGCACTCCAAAATCAGTTGCCATAGGATAGGGACCCAGGAATGTGTAGGGAAGAATACATAAGGTCACAACTATATGTCCTCTGGGAGTTTCTGACATGTTTGGCAGTAAAGGAATACTCCTGTGCAGCAATCCATTATGTGATTTAGGCTGTAAATGGTCACAGAAATGAAAAGTGGACAAATTCTGCAGTATGCATTTGTTGATATTCTGTGAAGCGCCTAGTAAGCTATTTATGGATGGAGTCACTCCTTGTCCTCTGTGCTGAAATGACGCCACTGGGAGCCAAAGTGCAGTGTCATGCATCACAGTAGAAAGATGCAGGATTTAAAAGAAGACAGGGAGAATCATTGGGAAGTGGCTGTTAATGTAAATGAGTGGATGTATGTGTTGTGATCTAACCAGGACTTGAACTTTTACATCTAACTGTAAAATCTTACTGATTTTCTTTTGAGAGTAAGATAAGCACAGTGTGCAAGAGCAGGTTAGATGGGATTAAGATTACTTTAAGATAGCGGTCTTCATTTCTTATCTACACACTAAATCTCAGTTACTTTTTCTCACACACCTATCCAGTTTACTGACAGAAACCAGGAGCTGTGTTGATATTTTATACTGGGCCAGTGGGTTTATGGGCAAATGAATCTTCAGAGTTGGAAAAAAACAGTAATTAGTAATGATCAACTATCACTAAGAGCCGATTAAGTGATTTAATGTCTGAGTTAAGTCCTACCCACTATTTAACTTCAGGCAGTATGGTGTATTTTCATTATTTTGTGAGTTTTTGCTGTATGAAGGAAATACATGGTAAATGAAAACTAGTCAATAACCACTTTATGCCGTTAATGTATGCTAAAAGCTAGATAGAAAAAATCTGATTGGCATCTTATTGGCTGAGAACAGAGCCTTGTCTTGACACTAATCTCACTGTGTGCACCTTCCACTCAAGATTCTGTCTCAGTCACATGGCATACTGTCTGGTTTGTAATAAACCAAAGTCTCTATGCTAAATGTTATAGAAACAAGCTAAGAGCATGCTTCGTTCTTTGACCAGTGATATTTGATCCTACAGCATACGCTCAATACACTGTTTGCCTAAAACTGGACTTTTTTGCTTTTTTACATACATGCATGTTTTCCTTAGCTTCATAGGTGTGCGTGAGACACGATCCAAAAGTTTGTTGTTGGTGTATGGTATCTGTCTCCATGTTATCATCAAAAATTGTCCTAGCGTCTATGAACTGCACAAAGGGGATTAAGTCTGGCAGCATATTTGCTCAGATTACCTTAAATTCACTATCATAACAACACTGGACAAGTTTGTATGGCAGTGCAATACAAATGTTGCATGAACTTCTCTTGTACCTTCAGCTGTAAAAGAGCATTGGCTGAAGCAGACTTCCACCCTTCTCACCTCTATCCTGATAAACCTAAAGCTTAAACTACTACAGTTTCAGAGTGACTAGACATGCCCATATCTGTTTTTGAAACAGTCGGTTATGCTTCTAACCACTAGTTTGATCTGCCATTAGTAAACAAAGGGAGACAACACAGCATAATAACCACTTGTGTTTTAGCTTGCACACAGGCTCAAAAAGACAGCAAACCCTCTAACGATTATGAAATATGTGTTGATGATTATTCTGTCAAGGGCAATCATGTGTAAAATAGCCTGACAAATATTTATTATGGGAAACTATGTAAATTAAAAAAAAAATAGTATATGTATTTTTTTATTTGTCTACAAAACATAAGACTACACTAGAAGCCAATAATTACTAGGCTTGCCTTCTGAGGCTCATATTTTCCCACTCTTCTATCTTGTATGTATTGTGTAATTGTGTAACAATGTTGGCAAGCTCCTCAGGTATTTTGCTGTGAGACACTGGCAACATAAAGAAGACACCGTCCCTCTGTCTCTTATCTTTTCACACCTTAAACCAATGGAGTATGCACTGTTAAAAATAAGCACTGCCGAGCTTTCCATTGCAATGGCTGAGCATTTCTTACAAAAGTGATGGCCCATTAAGACCAGGACATACAAGCATTACAGCTGGCTGTGTCTGTCGTGCACTAACAGCACAATTTGCAAATGTCACATTGTTAAAGAATACAGCTGCACCAGTTTACCTTTTATCTACCTCAGCCACTACTGATGACAAGTATGTGTTTGCTTGCTATAATGAGTAAACATGTCAGAGGTTGATGTCTGTGTTTATCTGCCTCATGTTCCTGTTCTGTAGCCTTGTCATTAGTAGCATAGCACTGGCACGGTAGCAGTATTGTGTTTTTCGGGCTACTGCCCATTACCTCTCTGTCTTCTCCTCAAGTGCTGGGTGCTGTCAAGACATGATCAAACCTCTGGAGGAATGTAACTTCCTCCACTGTACTCCACCTGCCACAGTATTGTACCTCTGCTGCCTCATCTAACAGTTTCAAATTGTCCTTTTTAGTTGTCCTTAAATACATTTACCAACACAAACATTCTGATTTCCACATGTTTAGTGTGTGATGTTGATGTAGGAGACAGAATTAATGTTAAAGTGTAAATGACAAAGTTTTCAAATCTGAGGCTCAGCCCTCCCAAACAGTGCCTCTGTATGCACAGGAAGTCTCAGGCCGCATTTATTACAGCTGGTCAAGTCTGAAGAAAAGATCACTGTTTTCTATGAAGGAGTGAGAAGAAAGATTTTGTTAGAGAGGAAGCACCTTTAGGTCACAACGTAAGTCTTGTGGTATCACTCCACCCAAGAAAGTTTGCATGAAATTTCAAAATCTGTTCCTATTTTAGCTGACAGTTGTTGCCGTGCTTCATTGCACAACTGTCTTTGGTCACCTCATTTTGCTCATAGTTTGCCACAGTAGTTTCTGTTGTGCAGAAAACTGGTGCAACAAAATACCTATTGTATTAAAAACAATACTTGTTAGAGGGCTACTGTGAGAGTTACCAATACAGTTACAGTAGAAACTAAAAGTTGCGGTGGAATAACTTAATGTGGAGAGAATGCACAGGGGAATTACATTACTCTGCTTTTGAGTTTGGTTTTATTTGTCTTCATCATCTTTCCTTTCATGGAAATGCAGAAAGGAGTTTGTTCTGTTTAGTAAATTAGTACACAGCTACACCTCTGATCTATTTTCTGTCAGCTCCTGGAGTGTTTCTATACAGTCCTGTGGTTAGTGCTATGCATTAAGTCCCATGCTATGTAGAATAGTGTTTTGAAAAGGCATGGAGACCTGTGTCCTAGAAATGAGGTCACCTTGTTAGGTGGCAGAGCAGGATTAGCTTCTTACTCTCCTGGTCCATATGTCTGAGCTGCTGTTACAGCTTAATTTATTGTGATTCTTTTTTTAGTCCGGTAGTAATAAAGTAACAGTAAAGCTGCTCACTAAAAGTCAGAGATCTTGTGCTGTTTTGCATTGTCACTCGTCATCTCCAAACCCACCCAGTTAGAGTAATTAGCAGTGCACACATTAGCACTACCATCAGTAAACAGAAGAGTGAAAACATTACACTAAGCTGTCAATAGAGTGATCTTCAAGACTTAATGGCATAGCTTATCTGTGAAATGAACTGCTCAGTACAACAGCTTAAGTCTTTATGATTTACTGTCACTTGTCTGGTCTGGGAAGTGATTAAATTTGTACAATGCACATTTGGCTGTAGCAAATTGGATTCCCTAGATGTATTTATTTCCCTGGCAGTAATGATTATGGACCAGTGGCATCTCTTGTAGCTGAGATGGTTGTAGTCTTTGTGTACTGTGACTTTAACCCCCTCTCCTTCTGTTGTGTACTTTACAGATGAGCGTGAAGCAGTACAAAAGAAGACCTTCACCAAATGGGTAAACTCTCACTTAGGTAGAGTCACCTGTCGCATTGGTGACTTGTACACAGATCTACGCGATGGCCGCATGCTGATCCGCTTGCTGGAAGTGCTCTCAGGAGAACAACTGGTCAGTATCACACAGAAACTCTTCCCCCTCTTCTGTCCTATCCCTGACCTATGCATGACCCTCCACCACAAGTCAGGAGGAAGGAGAAATCATGTGCTATGTCTCTTCACTTGTACTTCATTTATCCTCCAGTATCCTTCCCTGCAACCTTTGCTCCATGTGCTTGTTTTGATCACTTGTTGAAAAATGTCATCTCAATACCTTCTCTTGTACTCCACACAGCCAAAACCCACTAAGGGCCGCATGCGTATCCACTGCCTGGAGAATGTTGATAAAGCCCTGCAGTTTCTCAAGGAGCAGAAAGTTCACCTCGAGAATATGGGCTCACATGATATTGTGGATGGTAATCACCGTCTCACTCTCGGTCTCATCTGGACCATCATTCTCCGCTTCCAGGTAACATATATAACAGTACCTTATTCCAGTTGCCACATGCTTGCTTCTTTTTTGGCTTTGGGTCCTCAGGTCTCTGCATGCAGTCTGTCCTCGGGTGATTCTAATAGAGGTTAATATCACCGGGATATGATTTACAAGGTGCTGCTGCTGCTAGGACATTTCTTGCCAATAATATTTATTGCAAGTTAATTAGTCATGAACTTGAACAGTTTTATTAACCCTTCATTTATGCCATTATTAATAGTTAAGGGAAGATAATTAATACAAAAAAATTGTTATCATATAAGAATTGTGTAACAAAAAAAAATTGGCACTGTTTTAACCAAGTGAATGTTTTGCTGACAGATCCAGGACATCAGTGTGGAGACAGAGGACAACAAGGAAAAAAAATCAGCTAAAGATGCCCTGCTGCTTTGGTGCCAAATGAAAACTGCTGGGTAAGAAAAAAAATGCAGAAGAAAGATGGGGGAGAGCTTAATTACATAGGATACTTGCTTTTAGATATGTTTGTTCTTGCATACTATTCATGGAATTTCTGAAGTGATTACTGATGAGTCCTGCTTTGCACAGTTAATGATTAATGTCTCCTTCTACAGATACCCTAATGTCAACATCCACAACTTCACAACCAGTTGGAGGGATGGCCTGGCGTTCAATGCCATAGTGCACAAACACAGGTCACTGACTGTTTCCTGTACTTGATAGCATTTTACTACATGGTCATGTGAGATAAAATATTTCCCAGGAAACTGTCGAAGTAAAGATTTTAGATGCAGTTCTATAAATCAAAAAGATGTTTATCATGACTAGTCTGATGAGAAGCACCTGTCACTACCATCACACTGCTCTGGGGTGTTTTTATCCCCTTTTCTATTTAGGTCTCCTTCTGCTTCTCATATCCTTTGAACTGTTTGCAGTATGTCTAAAAGGATGAAAATAAAATAGGGAGTAAGATGACCTAGATCACAGAAATAATAACCCACTTATTTTCTCTTTAGAGCCATGCTTGGCTCACTCACTTGCACACCCTGCTGGTAATAATATCATCTCAAAATCTTGTGTTGGTACTAAATCTATCATCTGGTAGGCAAGGTCTGAACTCTACAATCAACCAGAAATTAGAGTATTTATGAATGCAGTGAATCAAGATGGCACTTGATAAATGACATTGCTTCCAAGGGGTCACTGAACAGTAAGATATCCACATGAACCTTGACATTTACATGTTCTGATCCCTGTTCAAATCAGAGGGTATAAAGAGGATTTTTGAATATAGAGCAAATATACTGTGATGTTGTTTTCTCATTTTAGTTATAAATGCTGCAGCAAAGCTCTAGTACTTCTGTAGTATTTAACATTTAATCATTTAAAACATTTTGTAGTGTTCAGACTTCAGTTTGTTATTAAGAATCAGATAATATGTTTCCCATGATTGGCACATGTGTGTAATATGTCTAAGTCCTCTGCTTGAGCAAACTCAAAGTCGACACATGATTCAAGAAGGGAATGAGTAATAATTGGCAGGAGTGTCTCAGCTAATCCGCAGCTCAAAAGCCTGTTTGCATACAGATAACACCAGTTAATAGTTAATAGTTTTATCCACCACAGACTTTGCAGAGAGAAAATGTGTTTTAGCAAGCCCAGGATGCTCCTTTTGCCATTCTGAATATTATTGCTATTTCACCTTGTTCTTCCTTGCATTTTATTGCTATTAACAGTCTTCATGTTTTTGGCTTGTGCAGACCTGACCTGATTGAATTTGACAACTTGAAAAGATCCAATGCCCACTACAATCTCCAGAATGCTTTCAATGTTGCTGAGAAGGAGCTAGGACTCACAAAGTTACTGGATCCTGAAGGTGGGTGAACTGTGGGGCCCTCTTCAACATCAGACTGAGGGCCTAACATTGTGCACTAAGCTAATGCCATTGGCCGGAAACAAATTGATGGGTGACTGTGGAGGATTACTGGAATTAATAATAGCTTAGATGCTGCAGCATCATATATCACTAACTGGGACATTACACCAAGCATGTCCATAGGTTGTATTAGCTTATGTCACTTATTTTGACTTTTCATTGCAGGGGCTTTTTCAAGTGTGTTGTTTGTATATAGTGAAGTTTGTGGTAGTTTAGGGTCAGTAGAGTAAATGAAGCAGGGATAAGACCAGGTACAAATGGTCCAGAGATTTGGTGTGTTATTTTAAGTCTTAAAAAGTGTAATACCAGTAGTCAGAATTTTAGCCTTTAAAATTGGATTTTCACAGGTCTTTAAAATGTATTGGATTTGGTGCTTGACCAAAATTGTTTTGGAATTTTGGGTTTAGAGGCCAGAGTCACAACAAAAGACAAAACATAAAGCCCCTTAAAACACCACCAGCAGATGTCAATTGTCAGCCAGCATTGTTCTGTATTGACACTGAGAGAAAGCCCAAAGACAAACCCCAGAGTGATGAGAAACAGGTCATAGTTCCCTTCATAATGGTCTTAAAAAAGTCTTGAAAACTCTTAATTTTACCTTGTTGAAAGCTGCAGCAGCGCTCTCTTTTTTTCAGATGTTAATGTTGATCAACCCGATGAGAAGTCCATCATTACCTATGTGGCAACTTACTACCACTACTTCTCCAAGATGAAAGCCCTGGCAGTAGAGGGCAAACGTATCGGCAAGGTTTGTGTTTATGTGTTTTTGTGTCTGTTTGTGTATATTTATGTTTGTAAATGTATGTGGAGGTATATGTACATTGTCAAAGTTGCAGTAAAATGATACCCTTGTTGGTTACAGGTTCTGGACTATGCAATCGAAGCTGACCAGCTTATAGAGAAGTATGAGACGCTGGCCTCAGAGCTACTTCAGTGGATTGAGCAGACCATAGTAACACTGAATGATCGGCAGCTAGCTAACTCACTGAGTGCTGTGCAGAACCAACTCCAGGCCTTCAACTCCTACAGAACTGTGGAGAAACCACCTAAGTGAGTAACGCAAAGTTGCACAGTATATCTTTTATGAAAAACCATAAACCAGTGAACAGCCTCATAAATTATAAATAATTTTACAAGCAATTTATGTCTGTCCTCACAGATTCACAGAGAAGGGAAATCTGGAGGTTCTGCTCTTTACTATTCAAAGCAAGATGAGGGCGAACAACCAAAAAGTGTACATGCCAAGAGAGGGCAAACTCATCTCTGACATCAATAAGGTATTGGATGTTATAGAAAGAGTGAGAAAAGGAGCTTTCAAGGATTTTCTCAAAATTGACATTATCCTCTTCATCCACCGGTTTTGTAGTTGCCATTTGTTGAACAGTAACAACTTTTTGTGTTTTGATGGTTGTTAGGCATGGGAACGGCTTGAAAAGGCAGAACATGAACGTGAGTTAGCACTGAGAAATGAGCTGATTCGCCAAGAAAAGCTGGAGATGCTTGCTGCTCGTTTTGACCGCAAAGCTGCTATGCGGGAGACATGGCTGAGTGAGAACCAGAGACTGGTGTCTCAGGTAGATGGAATTTTACTGAAATTTCATCTAATCTAAAGCAAATTAATAAACAAATTTTTTTATAATTTAAGACGGTAAATGATTTCATTATGATGAACTTTTTTTCTTTCATCAGGACAATTTTGGAACTGATCTGGGAGCTGTGGAAGCTGCCACCCGTAAACATGAGGCTATTGAGACAGATATTGGTGCATATTGGGAGCGGGTGGCTGCTGTGGAGGCTGTTGCAAAAGAGTTAGAAGCAGAATCATATCATGATGTGAGACGTATACTGGCAAGAAGGGATAATGTCCTTCGACTCTGGGAATACCTGAAAGAGCTTCTGGCTGCACGTAGAGAACGACTGAATGCCCATCGTGACCTGCAGAGACTGTTTCAAGAGATGCGGTACATCATGGATTGGATGGGTGACATGAAGGTAGCTTCTTATTTTTTTCTGAAGTTATCAAGTTTTATTTACAAATGCAAAGACCAACAATTTAATTGACTATGTTTTTTTCTGTTCTAGGGTCGTCTCCAGTCTCATGACAGTGGTAAACATTTGCATGATGTGTTGGACCTACTGCAGAAACACACTCTGGTGGAGGCTGACATATCAGCTCAGGCAGAGAGGATCAAGGGAGTCCAGGGAGCAGCAACACGCTTCACTTCCTATGAACAACGTGAGGCTCTAAATGTGCTTTACACTTCATTTCTGCAGAATGTGTAGCTTATTCAGGTTAACTGCACACTGTATGACTTGAGCTTTGTATGTCTCTGTCTGTTCTAAATGCTAGCTTACAAACCATGTGAACCTGCACTGGTTAGTGAGAAGGTTGACACACTGGGTGAAGCCTACAATGAACTTGGTCAGCTTGTTGTGAAACGCAGAGAACGTCTAGAGGATTCACGCCGCCTCTGGCAGTTCCTGTGGGATCTTGGAGAGGAGGCAGCCTGGATCAGAGAGCAAGAGCAGATCCTCTCCAGTGGAGACTGTGGTCGTGACCTCTCTTCTGCCCTGCACCTGCTCAGTAAACACGAAGCTTTCAGGGATGAAATGGCAGCCCGTTATGGACCTCTAAGTCACAGCATTGCTGCTGGTGAAGCTTTAATCAATGAAGGTCACTTTGGAGCCCCAGAGGTCACAGAGAGGATCCACGATATCCGTGCACAGTGGACGCACCTGGAGGAGGTGGAACACATGAGTCTTTATATTTCTTAGACAGTAATTCTCGGGATAATTTTCTCTAAATATTACTTTTTTGTTTCTAATTTTATTCTCCTTCATTTCTAGACAACTAAGCTCAGAGAGCAGAGCCTTAAGGAAGCTGTGGCCCTGCATCAGTTTCAAACAGATGCCAATGACATGGAAGCATGGATCATGGAGACACTTCGACAAGTCTCAAGTCAGGAGGTGGGCCATGATGAGTTTTCTACACAAACTCTCGCTCGTAAGCAGAGGGAGATAGAGGAAGAGATCCAGAGCCACCACCCCCTCATCGACTCCCTGCATGAGCAGGCCCAAGCCCTGCCACAGGCCTACTTAAGCTCCCCTCAGGTATGCTTCATTTTCATAGTACTTTAAAGGTTATATGCTCTTTGTAGATCTAAATTATTGTTTATTGTTCTCTGTAGGTGGACGGTCGCCTACCTGCTATTGAGCAGCGCTATGAAGAACTTGAGTCTCTGTCAGCAGCTCGCCGTCAGGCTCTAGAGGGTGCCTTGGCGCTCTACCGCATGTTCAGTGAGGCTGGTGCCTGCCAGCTCTGGGTGGAAGAAAAGGAGCAGTGGTTGCATGGCATGGAGATTCCCACGAAACTGGAAGACCTGGAGGTGGTGCAGCAGAGGTTAGTCTGAGCTCAAGGGAAGAATGCCAATATAAAGAATTAATTTATGAGAAACATGGGGATGGCTGAATTCTTATCTGTCCAAAGATGGCAAAGTGGCATATTAAAAGTTGTGAAATAATAATAACAATAATAATATGAGTAATTTAGATGTTAATAAAAAAAATCAAACAAATATAAAATGTGACTGTTTTTCTTAGGTTATTTTCTGTAGACATCAGTTCCACGTTTTTAGGGTGACTAATGTTCCATAATTTGTGGCTGCAGATTTGAGACACTGGAGCCTGAAATGAACAACCTGGGTACCCGTGTCACTGATGTGAACGTGGTGGCTGAGCAGCTGCTAAGCTCTGACAACTGCAGCAAAGACCAAATCCACCAAACACGAGACCAGCTGAACAACAGGTCAGAGCTGCATCCAGTACTGTATAGAATATTCAGTCATAGAATATTTTGTTAACATTGAGCATTGGTTAGTATTTTACATTTTTTGCATTTGGTATGTCCTGCAGATGGAAAGAGTTCCAGCAACTGTCTGGCCAAAAGAAACAAGCCTTAGAATCAGCCCTGAACATCCAAAACTACCATCTAGAATGTAATGAGATCCAGACATGGATGAAGGAAAAGACCAAGGTGATTGAATCCACCCAAAGCTTGGGCAATGATTTGGCTGGAGTCATGGCACTGCAACGCAAACTCGCAGGCATGGAGAGGGACCTGGAGGCTATTCAGGTATGGGGAGGTCACATTTATGGATGGAGAGAGGAACAACACACTTTGGCGTCAATTATCTTAAAATAAGCCAAATTAATTCTCTTGCTTTAAGCTTTATGCCAAGTTTTCCTTGTTATCATTCTGTGTTTAAATCATTTGCAGGGAAAATTGGATGACCTGAGAAATGAGGCAGAAAAGCTTGCCAACGAACATCCAGATCAGGCTGGAGAGATTCAAGGACGCCTGGCAGAGATTCAAGAGGTGTGGGAGGAATTAAATTCCACCATGAAACGACGTGAAGAGTCACTGGGCGAAGCAAGCAAGCTTCAGGGCTTCCTTAGAGATCTTGATGACTTCCAGTCCTGGTTATCCCGCACCCAAACTGCTGTGGCCTCAGAGGACATTCCTACTTCTCTGCCCGAGGCTGAGAGTTTGCTAGCTCAGCATGAGAGTATCAAGAATGAGGTGGATAACTACAAGGATGACTATGAGAAGATGCGAGCAGTTGGTGAGGAGGTGACTCAGGGTCAAACAGATGCCCAGCACATGTTCTTGGCCCAAAGGCTCCAGGCACTGGATACTGGCTGGCATGAGTTGCGTCGCATGTGGGAGAACCGGCACAGTCTCCTGGCCCAAGCCTTTGACTTCCAGACTTTCCTGAGAGATGCAAAGCAGGCAGAAGCTTTCCTCAACAGTCAGGTTAGAAAAAATGCCAGAGCTATGTGCCTCACTGAGACACAAATCATTGTCTTCAGTCACGCATAGGTCGCAAAGCCAAATAGCTAAGTGAGTGAGAAATATATGACCATCCATAATTAAGTCTTTGAGCAGGGTACAGTTAAAGTAGTGGGTTAGAAATATAATGTTAGTTTTCTCAGTGCTTCATCTGCCTTTCCTAGCAATATCATAATTTTTTACAGCACAAAGATTCCGCTTCAGCAAATCTGTTTATTTGTTTTGCTTTTTATTTGTAAAAATTTAAATTGTAAAATTGTCATTTTCAGCATTCAACACAGTTTAAAATGTGTCTTGAATAAGTAGAGTTTTCAAATTATTTTGTCCTCAGCACAGTATTCTTACATTCTTTTCTTGTCTGTGTAGGAGTATGTGCTGTCCCATACAGAAATGCCCACCAGCCTTCAGGGGGCAGAGGAGGCCATTAAGAAACATGAGGATTTCCTCACCACCACAGAAGCCAGTGAGGAGAAGATAACTGGTGTAGTGGAGGCTGGACGGCGCCTTATTAATGACTGTAATGCTAACTCTGATAAGATCCAGGAAAAAGTTGACTCCATCCAGGAAAGGTTAGAACAGATATGAAACAAGGAACTAAATCCTGTTAATATTTTTTTGTTTTAATTTGCTTATTGCTTATTTTGCTTAATTGCTTATTTAACTTTAAATAAATTTTTTAGGCATCTTAAGAATAAGCAGGCTGCAAATGAGCTGCTGGCAAAGCTTAAAGACAACCGTGAACTTCAACATTTCCTTCAAGATGGACAGGAGGTAATAAAAAAAGTCATATTTTGTAAAGTCAAAGGATGTTTTATTTCATTATATTATTAGTGAGTGCAATTATTTCATGACTATACTCCTTTTCCTGTAGCTGACGTTGTGGATCAATGAGAAAATGCTGACAGCTCAGGACATGTCATATGACGAGGCCAGAAATCTTCACAGCAAGTGGCAGAAACACCAGGCATTTATGGCAGAGCTGGCCTCAAACAAAGACTGGTTGGACAAAATTGATAAGGTGGGACTTTTTTATAATTCATACACATGTGAGGAAAAACCTGTAAAGTCAAGTAAATGTGACTGATAAGTAATGCCAAGTCATTTTCAATCAGTTTTGTTTTTGTCAACACTGAGGTAGCCAAATTATTGAAATGAGTGCGAAGTTTATATTGCTGTGTGTGTTCTAACAGGAAGGACAGGCACTAGTTGCAGAGAAGCCTGAGTTGAAACCAGTTGTCCAGCAGACTCTGGAGGATCTTCAGCGTCAGTGGGAGGAGCTGGAAGGCACTACCCAAACAAAGGCCCAGTGCTTGTTTGATGCTAACAGGGCAGAGCTCTTTACGCAGAGCTGCTCGGCTCTGGATGTCTGGCTGAAAAACCTTGAGGGTCAGTTGCACAGTGATGACTATGGCAAGGATTTGACCAGTGTTAACATTCTGCTCAAAAAACACCAGGTAAATCCTATTGTTTAATCCCATTTGTACACTGTACTAGCATTCACAATCTATGTGTTCATCTCTCATCAGTCCAAACGGCAATTTATATTTGGTCTTAAAGAGGAAAGAAATGAAAAGTTACATACATGTCAGGTTAATGTTTATAGATCTTGAACTTACTTAGCCCATTGCCTGTACAACTGCTTTATTTAGTGCAGACTGCTTCATGACTATTTTGTCCTGTATATTTTTATTTCTTCTATAGATGCTGGAGCACCAAATGGAGGTCCGCGAGAAGGAGGTCCAGTCCCTGCAGACTCAGGCTCTGGCACTCTCCCAGGAAGATGCTGGACTTGCTGAAGTAGATGGTCAGCAAAGGCGTGTTACTGACAATTTTTCCAGCCTTCAGGAGCCCCTCAGGCTCAGGAGGCAGCAACTGTTGGCCTCTAAAGAAGCCCATCAGTTCAACAGAGATTTAGAGGATGAAATAGTGAGTTGGATTGCCTTGTTAACTGCATAAATAACATACAAGGATAGGAAAGTGTATATGCTGTTTTGGCTAAATTTGATCTCTAATATTTTTCAAATTGATGTATTTTTTTTCTCTCAGCTGTGGGTAAAAGAGCGAATGCCCCTGGCAACTTCTACAGACCACGGAAAGGACTTGCCCACTGTACAGCTACTAATCAAGAAGAACCAGGTACAACGAATGAATTGAAATATACCTCGTATTATTAGATGTTCAACTGTACACTTTACATACACTTTACTCAAAATTTAATACAACTTTAATATAAGTGTATACATGTCTTATTCAGAAAACAGGTTTATGATATAAGGATCTGAGACACACGTGAGAGGCAGTAACTGCCAAACCAATGCTAAAAACACCTCCTGTTTCTACATCAGACATTGCAGAAGGAGATCCAGGGTCATCAGCCTCGCATTGATGATATCCATAGACGAGGCCAAACTCAAAGCCAGGTAGATGGAGAGAGGCAATCTGTCCTCGAGGAGCGCCTTGTTGAGCTGAAGGACCTCTGGGACCAGCTGATTGCTGAAACAGACAAGCGTCATGGCCGTCTAATAGAGGCTAATCGGGCCCAGCAGTTCTATGCTGATGCTGCGGAAGCAGAAGCTTGGATGGGAGAGCAAGAGCTACATATGATGTCTGAAGAAAAGGCAAAGGTGTGCTGAGAAAAAATTAAGACAGAATTACTCTTCTCTCGCAGTCTTGTACCTTGTGAAAACTTCACTATTTTTTGTGTCCAAGGATGAGCAAAGTGCACTAGTGATGGTCAAGAAGCATCAAACCCTGGAACAAGCCCTTGAAGACTATGCCCAGACTATTCACCAGCTTGCCAACAGCAGCCGCCTCATGGTAACCAGTGAACATCCAGAGAGGTGAGAAGCCCCAGTGGGTGTGTTGTGAAACCTGTGCCATTTCCGCTTTATTTATTTGTTGTATGATGTGAATGATGACATGTCTTCTTCAATTTTACCAGTGAGAGAATCAACTTACGGCAAGCACAAGTGGACAAGCTCTATGCAGGGTTGAAAGATCTTGCTGAGGAGCGTCGTGGGCGGTTACAGGAGAGACTGCGGCTGACCCAGCTCAAGCGGGAGGTGGATGACCTGGAACAGTGGATTGCCGAGAGGGAGGTGGTCGCTGGCTCACATGAACTAGGACAGGACTATGAACATGTTACAGTGAGTTTTTTTTCCTCATTTACATGTATTGAAGACCGTGAGCTGAGTTAAGCTAAATGAAACATGTTGCTCACTTTTGCTCCGATATCTCTCCACAGATGCTGAGGGACAAGTTCCGTGAGTTTGCTCGTGACACCAGTACTATTGGCCAAGAGCGTGTTGACGGTGTAAATGCGCTGGCAGATGACCTGATTGAGTCAGGTCACCCTGAAAATGCTAGTGTGGCTGAGTGGAAGGATGGCTTAAATGATGCATGGGCTGACCTGCTGGAGCTTATAGACACACGCACACAGATGTTGGCAGCATCGTATGAGTTGCATCGCTTCCATCAAGATGCCATGGAAGTGTTAGGACGTGTTAAAGAAAAGAGAGAGGCCTTGCCCTCTGACCTGGGTCGTGATCTGAACACTGTACAGCATCTACACAGACAGCACAACACTTACGAGCATGATATTCAAGCTTTGAGTGGACAGGTGAGCTATCATTTAGTACAAGTCTTGTGTGTGACACCAGTGAGGCCATTTTCATTAAAACCTTAATGTTCCCTCTTTTTTGTTGATCTTCCAGGTGAACCAGGTGCAAGATGATGCCGCACGGCTACAGAAGGCCTACGCTGGAGAAAAAGCTGATGACATTCACAGGAGTGAGCATGCAGTATCATCTGCCTGGGAGGGCCTTCTTGAGGCTGGTAAGGCTCGCAGGCTCCTCCTGCTGGACACTGTGGAGAAGTTCCGCTTCTTCAACATGGTACGAGACCTCATGCTCTGGATGGATGGCGTCAACCTGCAGATTGATGCCCATGATAGCCCAAGGTGTGTGGCATTTTGCTCAGTACTTTAAAATCTTTATGTTGACGCTGATACAGTCAAAGTATTTTTTTAAATCGTACCTTTTCTCATTTCTGCTTTTTCAGGGATGTGTCTTCTGCAGGATTGGTTATTGCCAATCATCAGGACATCAAGTCCGAGATTGAGACAAGAGCAGATAGCTTCACTGCCTGTATTGAGATGGGAAACACTCTCATCAACAATAATCACTATGCAGCTGATGAGGTATTTTTTCTATCTGCAAATGTTCTAATGCATATTTCCAAAAAAACTGCACCCATCCTTCTAGATATTTCATAGCTTATTACTTTATACGAGTGTTTTAATGTGATATATTCTTGATTCACAGATAAGGGAGAAACTAGCTCAACTTCAGGAAAAGAGAGACAAGATCAACAAAAAGTGGCAGGACAAGATGGACCATTTACAAATTGGTATGCGTGCTGAGCCTCTTTTTAACTCTGTGTATGGAAACTTTTAGGCAGAGTGCAACACAATAGTGGCAATACAGTATGGGCTGTTTTTGTTGGTACGGAACAAAAACACACCACAAAGACAACTTTAATCGCTTGTTGTAATACTGTGGATTATGTTGATCTTCTATTTTTGATCCTGTCTGTTTTCTTCTTGGATTTCAGTGCTGGAGGTGTTGCAGTTTGGACGTGATGCCTATGTGGCAGAGTCATGGCTGGCAGGGCAGGAACCTCTGGTGCGAGCAGCAGAACTTGGCTCAAATGTGGATGAGGTGGAGAGCTTAATTAAGCGCCATGAAGCATTTGAGAAGCTTGCTGCAGCGTGGGAGGAGCGCTTTGTGCTGTTAGAGAAACTCACTACAGTAAGTAGACAGATAACTTCATCATTCTGTCGAGGAAAGCTGCATCTGCTGAATGTTTACCACTCTTATGTTGAAGTGATTTTTTTCAGTGACAAGGTGTCAAGTTTAGATAACATTACTGACATTAATTACCATTTTTCAGCTTGAGGAGAATGAGATTCAGAGAAGGCTAGAGGAAGAGGAGAGGGCAAGACGACCACCTACACCACCCCCAGCAGAGGAAGTGGCACAATCTGAAACAGAAAGTCAGATACATGATTCTGCAGCCAGGTAAACCACACAAAAGTTGCACTTGGTGAAACGCAACCATGTTCGTGTGCACAATAAATTAGAAAATGGATTTCTTTCTGATGTGCTTCTATCAATCTGAAATGCAGGACAAGTCTGGACCAGACCACACTCAATCAGTCAGTGTCTGTGAACGGAGTACACAGTGACAATGACACATCTCAGGTGAGATGGTGCAGCAGAGAAATTCAGAATATTTATTTAGAAGGAAAGTCATGTAATGTCATATACATGTTGTCTGTCCATGTCATTACATATCTTAAGTCCTGGATTTATAAGATGAATTTTGATTTTAGTGTCTCAGTTGTCTCTGTTTAACCTGGAAGTATGTCATGTATAGAACAGGGTGTAATATTATATAAGTGTGTGTCTCCGTCTCTTCTCCACTCACTAATGTCATCATTTTTTATTTTGTTACAATGTGAAAGTGAATTGGTGTTATCCAGTTGACAGAAACATGTCATTTGTCTTAACATTATCTTAATTATTTCTGAGTCACAGATGACTGCGATGAGTTCCCCTCAATCATAATTGGGTATTTTTGGTAACATACAGTCAAAGTATCACATCATATTTTTCTAATAGTCGGAGAATGTGTTTGTCATGTAGAGACATTTTTTTCCCTCAGAAAGATCAGTGATATCCCTGGGCTGCCGAGCTAAAACATTCTTATTTATATTGCTGATTAAGATTGTGGTTGTGATTTTCAAAAATTATTTGCTGGTTGCATGACTTGCAGATCTTATTGGTTTTATTTGTTTGTTTTGTTTGGTATTATTGTATGAGGAAGGGGTTGGCATCTGAACATGATAAAATACATTTCACAGCATTGGATTCCAGTAAATCCCCAGATTCTAAAAGATGTGGTGATTTCATATTTATCAGTGGAGACACAAGCTGCTTCTGCAGAAATTACAAGTTAAAGGGGTTTCTGTATTAATTTAACTTCATCAGCTTTATATTTCAACCCACACAGTTGATTAGTTGATGTTTCTGACTGAGACAAAGACTCCTTAACAATTTCCTGTTGCGTTTTTACCAGCAATCATTATCGCTATCGTTGTCAGTGGGAAAGAAATCAGAGCCTAAACGTGTGTGTAAGCCAAAGCAGCCGGAGCGTGTGAGTACCAAGCCATGGTCAGCTTTGTAGCTTCCCCAAACCCCTTCACAGCCTCTGCTCAGATCCTGGTCAACTGCAGCGCTTTATTTCGTCTATGGAGAAGCCATCACTCTGTGTCACAGATGCACCCATTGCTTTATGTCTTCATGCAGTTTCATTAATAAGTCCCATACCTGTCTTAAGGCATGACACAGATTCATGAACAGATTGTCTTCATGGATCTCATGTCTGCTGTTGTATATGTGCTCACATGAACCAGGATAGGAGTGACTATAAATGTCAAGCATTGTTGTGATGGTGGTATTTGTAATTTTGAGATAATTTGTGTGTAGCTTGTTGAAGATGTTCCCTGTATGTACCCCTTCTGTGTCATTTTGTAGAAATAGTATTTTGAAGAGAAGACAAACACTGACTTGTCCTTAGCTGGTTATTGTGTTGTTACTGTTCAAATAATGTTTCACATAGTTAATGTGCACTTAGATTATATAGATATGTCTTGTTTGTGTTTTGAAAGCTGTTTTTTCAGTTGTTTGCGTTCAGTAGTAGTTAAAATGATTTTTTAAAACTATTTTTGTGTATATTACATGGTATACGTGGAGAATTGAGTTATGTGCATTTATTCATAGCTTATCTTACATGAGGTTCCTTCCATACATCTGTGGCATGACTGTTTCTCGTCTGTATTGTTGTTTTATTTGTTTGTCATATCTGTACGTGGGACATTCTGTACACATCCCAGTTACATTCATATAATCATAGTGTCTTCTAAGCGAGCGTCATCATGGCTTTTCATATATGGCTGTGAATGGCCGCTTCACTTCTCAGTGCTTACTTCCAGCCATGTTTTTCTACCTCCCCATCACCATTCATCTTGACCTTTAAACCACAGGGCTCTGAGTCTGACTCGGTGAATGGACCAGGTAGAGACAGTGGGTTGGCATCATCTCGTCTTGAACCGTCTGCCACGTTACCGAGCAGGGGTGGAGCAGAGTCTGAGCCAGAAACCATGGAGGGCATGCTATGTCGAAAACAAGAGATGGAGTCCCACAGCAAAAAAGCAGCTACCAGGTCAGTAGGAGTGTTACAGCTGTCACATAAGGAAAAGAAAACACTTCTTGAAAAAATAAGTAAATGAGAAAAATAAGTTTTACAACCCCATGCTTGATCAAAGGAAATAGGTAGATGTGGTTGTTGTGCAAGCTGATGAGTGGAAAGCAGTTAAAGAGGAAAGGAGATGAGCTTAGACTATCTGTCCAGTACTGTAGATAAACAAATGTAAACGGCAGGGTAACTTTCATACCACAGCACACCATCAGTATTAAACAGTATACTGCTGCCTCCATATTCTATACCACACAAACTGATCAAAGGCTCCCTTAAATTACTACACATACAACAAAAGAGGCCTAAAACAAAATATGAGTCAATTTTAAAGTCCAAAAACTTTAACCATTTTAAACGATGGACATTGACAATATGTGAAAAACATCTATCAAAATTGTCTGATCTGGAGGTTTTTTTAATAGATTAAACTAAAATATGCTCATATCTCTATGTTATTGTTATATCTGATGAAACTTATGATCTGTCTTTCTTAGAAAGTTACACTGGGATATAGAGGCATGTTGTGCTAAAGCACATCTTGATGTAAGCAGGATCATAATTGAGATAAAAAATGATATAGTTTGGATCTGAATACTATTTCTGTATTGCTTTAGGTCCTGGCAGAATGTGTACTGTGTCCTAAGGAAAGGAAGTCTTGGTTTCTACAAAGATAACAAGAGCGCTAGCAATGGCATTCCATACCATGGAGAGGTACCCATAAGCCTCGGAGAGGCAGTGTGTGAGGTAGCACATGACTACAAGAAGAGGAAACATGTATTCAAGCTCAGGTGAGTGAAAAAAAAAACACAGACAAAAGATTTATGTTTGTCAAGCACTGTTGGTGGTTTAATTGTAATCAATGAAAAATGAGATATCGTGGCAACGTTATGGTAAATCATTGGTAATTAGTTGTTAGAGCTTATCCCAAACCTGTGATTGACCTTTTCAACACTTTCTACAGGCTAGGAGATGGAAAAGAGTACCTATTCCAAGCAAAGGATGAGGTGAGGTTCAGATGGACAACAATAGTTTATTAATATATACATCATTTAATTAACATAAAAATATTTAATGCACTGTGATTGTGTGTCTTCTGAGGAAGTGTAATGCCTTCTGTCTTTTGGTCTATAGGCGGAGATGAACTCCTGGATCCGCTCCATCCACATCTCCATTCCAGCAGGGTCAAGTGACTCCCCGGGGGCCCCACGGGCCCTCAGTCGTGCCATGACGATGCCTCCCATCTCCCCCAGCTCAGGTGATGCTGGAGGTGTTACCATGCGCAACAAAGAGGGCAAAGAGAAGGATCGCGAAAAGAGGTTCAGCTTCTTTGGCAAAAAAAAGTAGAACATTTGAAAAGTTATTGACGGAAATTACATTTGTCAAAATTTCAACAAACTGAAACAGGCAGAAAGGAAAGTACAAACACGTCACACAAACACACTGCTCTCAGTGCAGGCCCCGAGGAATTTGTCAACAGCTGCAGTTTGTGGCTTCCAGAGAACTTTGTTTCTTTTCTTTCTCTCTGATTCTTTCCCTCTCTGGTTTTATCTGTTACTTTTTTCATTCACGCAATCCATAATTCCCATTTAGTTGCACCCAACAATGAAAGGCCTCATTCAGATTAATTTAAGTGATTTCTACCAACCAGCAGAGCTTATTAGTCTGACTCCTCAGTTTCGTTCCACCAGTTGTTTCTTGTTTGCATTATCTCTTCAGTGAGTGTGGCGAGCTCAGCCGTTTTGATGCTGTGTCACTGATAAAATGTTGGATGGCTTTCCATTGTGGTGCACACTCACTTTAATTTTCCACTTTCTTGTGCTATCTTTTGGGGAAGAATCACATCAGTCTCTTTTTCTGTTCTCGGTGTTGATGTTATTAACCTGACCAATATTATTGCTGTTATTACTATTATTTATCTTTTGCTATGGCTGGTTTGAAAAATAAACTAATTAACTTGATGGTAGATAATCTTGATCTTGATTCATGTTGTGGAGAGAAACAGATCTGGTTCAACTAGTGGAATGTTGGGCTTGCCCGCGTATGTTTCTTTTTTCTTTTCTTTTTTTTTTATGGAATGATATGAGGTGTTTTGAGAAATAAAGCTCATTTAATTTTAGCAGTGTGCAGCAAGTGATCACAAATTTAATTTGGAAATTGATATATACATATATATATATATATATTTAATAAGTGGTTTTATTTTTTATTTGATCTTGAATTTTGCCTGTATTTGATTATTTCTTTTGAGTGATCTTTTCTGCTTCATTTTTGACTTTCTTTTTTTCTGTACAAAGCAGAGAAGATTAGTTTTCTAGTGTGTGTGAGTGTGTGTGTGTGTGCGTTGTGGTGCTGTGGATTTTGCACGTTTATGTTATTTCTGAGAAAACGTGGCCAGACAGATGCTGCTTTTTCGCAAACGCAGACAAAAACAGACACAAATACAAAATAATATTACTGGGATGAGTTTATAAAACTATATTTACTTTGCTTTGGATTTCTTATAACTAGGTTGATATTACCAACGATGTTCCTCAAGACGATTTCTGTTTCAGTCTTCAGATCTCTTTATTTCTGTTCTCTCTATCCACTGGTGTGAACGCATTGGGGCGGTTTGTAGATAATAAGCTGAAGCACATATTCTGTGGCAGACGGCGGCGGCGCGAGCAGGACAGATGGACAGCTGATAGGTCTCATTACAGGTGAAGTGACAGGTGTGGAAGTGTGATTGGGTGGGCAGTGCAAAGCTGCCCGTCAGAGAGAAGAGTACTGAGCCTTACTTGAACCCACTACAGAAAACGGAAACATTTTATAAAACCCAGCCTCCATTCGAACTGCCCTTACAGGAAGCTTTCTTAGTATAAACATGAGAATGTTACAAATGTGCCCTGTGGCAATGATCTAATGTATGTCAGTGGATGCAGGTGTATTATGCAAAACTATGTGTTTAACGGAAAGTTCTGCCCACTCGTGGGAACAGTCTGAAATTCTCTTAAACAAGTTTTGCGCTGTTGCGTATGTGGCATGATTTTATGTAGGTTTATAATTGTATGTGTCATCATTGCCATCAGTTCTCCACTGTGTAGGTGTACTCTGAAAACAAGAAAAACCACTTCATATTCAGGGTTGGAGAGCAACTAATTATATGTAACTTACATTTGCAATAATCAAAAGCAAGGAAATGGCAATCTGGGATTGTAAATTTAACTGAGGATTTAAAACTAAATTTCAATATTTATTAGTGTCCATAATATTTTGAAATAGATGTGGCAGTATGTTGTGAAGCTGTTGGTAACAGTTTTATATGTCAGGCATTTAGACAATTGGGTCTGTTGTTGATATATACAATCATAGTCACTAAATACAAGTTAGTAAGTAAGCACAGGTGATATGCCTTTTCGTACTGCCAAAATGACACCTGAAATAACTGGAAAACAATCTTTAATTGGACTTGGGTTTTTTTTCATTACATTACCAGCTATGGCTGTTAAATTGATGGTTAATTAAACTTGTGTAGATTGCGGAGCCCACTTAAAGTAGGGTTCACATGAATGTCTCACCGAACTACAAATTGCTGGAAGTGAACTTGGTATGTAGTCTTAATGGTTTAATTAAAGTATAAAACAGGTTGGCCTTTATTTTTAAGAGTCGCTAATGAATGTGCACCCAGTGGGCTGAACCCAAAGACCCTCCTAATCAGAAAAAAAGTATCAGAATGTGACACTGTTCAATTGGAATTATCTGACAGCACTGAGTTCAGCCTTTTAGCCAAACTAGCTGCCTTGTCTCTGCCAGTAGGATGTTATATCCTGATGTTTGAGGAGCTCCTGGTTTCAGTTCGGTTTAAGTCGCCTCAAACTAAACTACAATCTGGAAACTAGGTTAATAAGGTCATTGCATACATAAGTGAGCCAATGCAGTAAACGTACATTGTGCACAATTTCGAATGGAGGTGTCCATGGTCTCTGGTAACAGGGTGTTGTAGGGACGGCCGCTTCCTTCCTTCCTTCTTCCTTCTGATCTAGAAATCAGACGCAGCATGGAGTCAACATAGGGGAGTTCAAGTTCAAAGTTCACACAGTGTATTTTCTTACTTGCTCATTTGAATGTGAATGACTCAAATTAGTTTGGCCAAATTGGTCATGTGAAGCAAAAATATTTCTCATACTTGATACACACAAGCTCTCTCTTTCATACACACCTGCACATAAACTGTACTGTATATTTAATGCAGAATGACCCTGGCAACCCAGTCTTGTGGAAATGTCCTGAGCTGGCTGTAATTTGGTGTTGCATCTGGCATCTTTTTTCAAATCACAATGTGCTGCTGGTGAGCTTTGGCCAGAAAATGAAAAGTCTGTATTATTGATGTCAAATGGGGTTTTTTGGAAAGGAAAGTGCTTATAACAATGGAGTACTTAATGAAGAAGAAAACTTTTACTTGTTAAGTATTAGATATGAGTAAAAAGAAGAGACTGGTGACAATTTGAGCTTCCTTTTTTTAGAAGAAGGCAGGTAATTAGCTGTCTGGTGGGAGCTTGTATTTTTTCATCCAGTGGTCTGTCTTGCAGCATTTGATAAGCCTGTCCACCTACATTAATTTCTCATTACTTTTGACGAATGTCTGTTTCTTCCTCTGTAATTCAGAGTTGTTAATACCACTACTATTATTAATTGCTATTATTATCATTATTGCTACTGTTGTTACTATTACTACTACTGTTACTAATGCAACTTACTGCAAAAAGTGTAACTGCTGTCCATTTTCAGGTACGTGTCTGTAATACCAGACCCTTCCACACGATGTCAGTGTGCTGTGGAGCATTTTCATTACGAATCGAAAAATAATGTTTGTTGACTTGTGTATCTACATCTAATATTAGGAATAATAAAACATGGTTTAATCAGAATTATGGTACTGTGTTTTGTTTTTCTGATATCAGCTTGTGTTGTGATGAATGATCTGGATTTAACACAAAATGATGGTATTTAACAGATTTCTGCAAATTTGTCAGTAATGGAGATATTTTTGCAGCATATACAGGGTGGGGAAGCAAAATTTACAATGAACATTTAGTTGTTTTTTCTCAGCAGGCACTACATCAATTGTTTTGAAACCAAACATATACTGATGTCATAATCATACCTAACACTATTATCCATACCTTTTCAGTAACTTTTGCCCATATGAGTAATCAGGAAAGCAAACGTCAAAGAGTGTGTGATTTGCTGAATGCACTCGTCACACCAAAGGAGATTTGAAAAATAGCTGGAGTGTCCATAAAGACTGTTTATAATGTAAAGAAGAGAATGACTATGAGCAAAACTATTACGAGAAAGTCTGGAAGATACTATTAAAGAAGAATGGGAGAAGTTGTCACCTGAATATTTGAGGAACACTTGTGCAAGTTTCAGGAAGCGTGTGAAGGCAGTTATTGAGAAAGAAGGAGGACACATAGAATAAAAACATTTTCTATTATGTCAATTTTCTTGTGGCAAATTCTCATGACTTTCAATAAACTAATTGGTCATGCACTGTCTTTCAATCCCTGCCTCAAAATATTGTAAATTTTGCTTCCCCACCCTGTATTTGTCTAATACCTTGTTAAAATGCTTGTTACCCTTCTGTATATCTGACATTGCAACTAAATTTATAGAACTGCTAAAAAAAAAATAAAAAAAAAATCTCCTAGAGAAATAAATTGAAGATAAAAACTAAATGCCCTGTATCTAAACTTGCTCACAATAACCAACATGAGATGTAGTATGTTACAATAAGGGTTTGGAACAGTGGTTCCCAATCTTTTTTGACCCCATTTTAACATCACAAATTTCTGGCGACCTCAGACATTCAAAACTGAGATTTTTTTTTTTTTGTGGCTAAAATGAATTTGTTTTTGATCATATATTTTGCTATACTATGTTGCAAATAAACAATTTTAGACAACATTTAGTTTATATAATGTATATTATTGTGGATGGAGGTAGAAAAGCCAGGTGTAGATTACTGCACAAAGTGAGAATTTTATTTTCCTTGGTCAGGATATGTACAGTCTAGTATGGATTTACAAGGCTGACAATTAATACTGAACAAACAATAACTCAAACTATGAATTATGAAAGGACTGCAGCATCTGAAACTGACCACAATGAACGTTTGAAAAATAAACAGTACCACAGTGCTTCAGTTTCAGCGTCAGTTCATCATGTCTTTTATGGATTGTGATCGTCTCTCTTAACTCACCATATATTTTTTATTAGTAAGTTGTTGTTGTTGTTGTTGTTGTTTTTTTATCAATTACTAGAAATTTCAGGTGACCCCACTTAGAGTCCCAACCCCAAAGTTGAAAACACTGGGTTAGAGGTTTCTAGAAACCTACATTGCTGCAGAATGAATGAAATAATGATAAGCTCAAGTGATGATGAGTGGGTTCGTGTTGAATCAGTGGATGTGGAAGATGTCATCATCTAAAGGTCATGTTTAGAGACAAAATGACAACACTTTAAAAAAAGAAAAAAAGATGTATATTAGGAAAGTGGAGAAGTGGAACTGAGTCTCTTATATTATGACAAAATGTTAAGCTTGACCGCTAAAATGATGTTACCATTAGGTTTTTTATTATGTACTGCAGCAGGGATGCACTTCCACAAGAATAATCTTAAACTTACATTTTTCAGATCTAACTAAAGGACATAAAATGAAAAATAGTGGTTAAATTATCTAGTTGTGATACATACAAGATAAACTGTGTAAACAGTAGTCTTTCATCTTCATGTTTCAGGGGCTGCAGAGGCAATTTCATGACATAAAAAATATTTTTTGATATTCTATTGGATTATTTATTTATGCTCTTATCATTTCCCTACAATGAAATAAGATTGCTGTAGATAGGTTTAGCTTTAGGTGTCTGAGAACAAGAGATGTTAGGCTGTTTTATATCCTGTGGGATATCTAGGTAATAATATACTGGGTAATGAATAATTTCAATTCACTGTTAAATAAAATTGTTCTGCACAAAAGAAAATAAATAAAATAAAAAAATAAATGGCTTCTCCGCCATCACCTAAACATTGACTGCACACAAATGCAAATATTGTTTTTTACGGGGTTCTTCTATATGTTTCTGCTTTGCCAAAATCTTTTTGCATAATGGTGTCAGGTTTTCACAGTGAATTATGAATAGAAGTATGGAAGAGGATTAGGACCACTGGGGAAAAAAATGAAGGTCCAATATATTTCTTTTATTATTATTCTGAGAAAAAAGTCAGAATTCTGACTTTTTCTCAACAACAACAACAACAACAGCAATAATAATAATAATAATAATAATAATAATAATAATAATAATAATAATAATAATATTAATAATATAAAAATAATTTGACATTATTTTTTTCCCAGTGGCCCTAATCTTCTTCCGTAATAGAAGTTATGTTGTTTTTGCAGAATACAGAAAAATCCTCAGATGAAGCTTTAAACTGTACAGATGTAACGCAGTAAAAAGGAGATTGCAATGGACGAACAGTGACAGGGAAGTACTTTACGCTGATGCAATTCCATGTTTTAACCAACAGAGGGCGCGGTTCTCTCTTTCTTCCTCTACTTGCCTTCAAGTCCTCGCGGAGGGCGTGTGTTACCCAGAGTCACTTTCCCCGTGTAATAAAACCAAGATGGCAGCTGTTGTTGAGAATGTTGTCAAACTGTAAGTGTTGTACTTTTTTTTTAAATATACCTTACAACACCTTAGGTGACACACACCGAGGTCTTATCATACAGACTGGCTCCTCGTATGGCTACTAGTGGTGTCGCTGGGAACCTCAGGGACATTTGTAGTGATTTAATAAGGTAGCCTGCCCTGTCGGACCGTCGTGTCTGTTCACATCCTGGAATGGAAGTGTAATAGTTAGCAGACTCCCAGATGACGTTACTGAGACGTGAATTAAGAAAATGTGTGACAGAACAAGCGATGGTTTAATCAGTAGTATATTTACAGAAACAATATTTTAACTTACGGTGTCTTTTTAGCCACGCGGCTAACTATCGTGCTAACGTCAAGTACCGTAGCGGCTAGGTGGCTTTGACGCTAACAGGCTAAAGAGAGTGTAATTGTGGCCAACGTTAGCGCAGACTGGTGTGGCGACTGGCCAACTAATTTAGAATGAATGAAAGATAGCTTTTTATCTGAAGACCTCAGGTTCACAGATACTTCAGCTCCCATACGTCTGATATACACTCAGTAACTTTTGAGTCTGTTGTAAAAGTTAATGTTTGTAGTGTCAACGATTCGCCCTCGGTTGTATTCAAATGTGCTTGGATTTCCGTCTTTACTATGCTAACAGGTGCGCAAGTCCTACATGTCGGAATCAAAGAAATTAGCTCCTAGTAACCGTACTAACACTTTAAAACTTAAAACTAACAATAAAACATGGTTTCACCTTAACTTTTTTTAGTAAACGTCTACCGTATTTGTTTTATGTACGTGGTTTGTGTGAGCTCAAGGGAAGTAAAACCATAATGTATTATTCAAAACACTTCACATACATAGGCAAAGTATTATGATCAGATCCTCAGCTTCACAACCAGCTTTAACCCTTAAAGACCTTGAGCTATTTTTATGGCAACTTCCAATTGGAATTTTTTCTACATTTAACCTTTCCTAAGTGATTTATCAGTCTTTATTACAATAATTAACTCTGCATCTTCTATTTTTCATTTAAAGTCAGTTATTTTCATATGTTTAATTCACTGATCATGTAGATATTCATAAAAGCTTTGAGAATATTCAAAGGTTATTATATCCAAAGAGAGATAACTGAAAAAAGTGACTTTTTCAGTAAAATATATCATTAACTGAACATATAAACAAGTGTCTCCAACCACTGTCATTTGTCAAACTACATGGGTTTCACTGGTGAATCAGTGTCGCAGAAGATGACAGTGTTTCCGTGTTCACTATGACCATGAAAAGCTGAGAAACTGCATTTTACCTGAATTATTTACATGTATTGATATGACCAGTGATTCAGCAGTTGTTAAACATTTTAGATCAGTAGATGGTCATGGTCACCGGTGGATGTTTAGATCTTTGAGGGATAAAGTATAGGCTGTAGAATACTCTGCTCCTCCAGGATAGTTTCAGGGGTTGTGTTTGAGCTGAAAACCTCAAACGTTAGTGGTTTTGTCTACTTGTACTTTCACATTTTCTTGTCAAGGATACTGTAAAAACACTAACATCTTTGTCTTAAGCCTGTTAACACAATTTTAACACGTTAAGATTTTTTTTTTTATATAGGAATGCAGTTGGAGGTAAATTAGTGTATTCAGGCTGGAAACAAATTCTGCTTCAGTACTGATCTTCAGTGTTGATTTTGAACAAAAGATCACCTGCTGTGACACTCTGCATGATGATTTAATTTGAAGAATTAATTCATTATTGACTAGTAGAGTGCTGCTTTTCTCAGGTCCATAACACAAAGCAGAAACAAAGAATTTACCTGCTCTTTTGTATTTATTGAACCCACACAAATCATAATCACCTTCCTAGGAGATTGTGTATTTTTGTCTTTTGCAAGGTGAGATTTCCTGAACTTATTTGCATCCATTTGCTGTTTTTTTTTTTTTTTTTTTTTTTTTATCAGGCTAGGAGAGCAGTACTACAGAGATGCCATGGAGCAATGTCATAACTACAACGCCCGACTCTGTGCTGAAAGAAGTGTGCGGATGCCGTTCCTCGACTCTCAGACTGGTGTGGCTCAGAGCAACTGCTACATCTGGATGGAAAAGAGACACAGGGGACCAGGTGAGGCTCGACTTGTAATGGTTTGCTAAACACAATCTTGGACTCATTCAGTTGACTTGTCTTAAATATTTATTGACCTTCACTGAGACAAATGTGCATTGCTGAATAGGACTGATGGGAAGGCATAGAATGGGCATAGAATTATTCTGATGTCTTCCTCTATTTAACAATTTTTTTTTTTTCAGAATTACATTCAAGCTACAAATAGTCTCATTATCAGAAGAAAACAGACAAATATAGCTTTGTTTCTTTGACCTTTTTTAAGACAGTGATCTTAGTCCAGAGGCAAATGTCACCTTAAGAAGGTAAAGCTGAGATAGATATGTTTTTTTTCTCCCATCAGCCTGTCAGCTCAGACCTTGCGTATGTAAATATGTTCAGGGCTTTGTATTGGGATCTGTGTGTGATGTTCCTCTAGGCATGGCTCCAGGGCAGCTCTATACTTACCCATCCCGGAGGTGGAGGAAGAGACGGAGAACTCATCCTCCAGAGGACCCCCGACTCCTTTTCCCTCCTGTTAAGTCAGGTATGGCAGCCTTTACTCAGCCCGTTCTCCTTTTAGCTGTTACAGGATATGCTAGAGTGTTGTGTTTTTGTGGTTGACTCATTTTCTGATTCATTCACAGAGATTGATTTAGGACTGAAGAAGGATTCTCTGTTGTCGTCGGATGGCAGCAGTCTGGAGGCCTTGCTAAAGGGTGACTCTTTGGACAAACGTACAACCACAGAGGTCCGAGGGTCTGAAGAAGACTCAAACCTGAGCGACTACACCGGAAGCTTGAATCCTGCTGCCCGGATCAGAAAGGTTCTCATATTGTTTTACCTACACGTTGTAAAAATATCAAAACGGATGATAAATTGTCTAATTCTCCCCTCTCTTTTGTTAAAACAGAGAATCTTAGAGCCAGACGACTTCCTGGATGACTTGGACGACGAGGACTATGAGGAAGATACACCTAAACGAAGAGGCAAAGGAAAGGGGAAGGTGAATTATGTCCAAGAACTAAAGTTACAGAGGAAACTCATAGTGGTCACAGTTGCAATGATCAGCTGCATATATGGATCAAAAAGCTTGTGTTCAGTGCAAATGTTCATACCAGTAATCAAGCTCTTCTTTTCATACCTAAGACTAGTGCTGCCTACACTTTGAAATTAATGTGTGACAGAAATTGTCAGTCTGTAAAGCCTGCCCTTTAAAAATGACTGATAATGTCCGGTTATATAATGTCCCTGTTAGGGGAAAAGGCTCTGGGAGCTGGAATTTGAGAGCCTCTAAGAGGACAATTTTTTCAGAGGCACTGAGCAGGAAAACATGTATTTTAAACTAAATTGAATTGTATGAATGAATTGTGATGATACAGATTTATGCTAGAGCTAATGTTTATGCAGATTTAGGTAAAAAAAAAAAAATTACGAGTCCAAATGGCTCAATCCATCACCACAGTGCCACCAGATTCCTTTAATATAAACAGAAAATTGCCTTGCAGAACTGCTATTATTAGTCAGTGTCCAAACGAGTGTGCTATATGTATGTCATCACACTCGAAAAAGCAATCCAATAACTGAGGCAGTGGTTCTGTCTTTTGGGGGGTGGGATGGCACCTTTCCCAGCTTTCAACAGGCAAAGGTGGGATATAACCTGGATGTGTCATCGCTTCATCACAGGGAACACACTTAAAATGTCAGTAACTTTTGTAGGTGGATATTTTTTTAGGAAGCATAACGGTGCAAAAAACACAAACTAATCCTCTCAGTCATGTGGGTCTGCCTCTCCGTACCCCCAGCCCCTCTGATTTTTTTTCATCACCTTTGAAGATCATAGAGTTGGGCTCAGAGTGGGATGAAGGTACGCTGTGAAGTTTCCAAAAGCTGGATTGAGTGATGTAGTGAGAGAAAGAACACTGTGTTCAAGATATTGCACATGTCATTTCATTTGAAGTAAAACTAAAAACAGTTTAATGGAGGAAAAAAAAACCTACTTCTATTCCATGACAGAGATTTTGGGATTTCCTCACAGTTACAATAAAATGCATGTATTAACATAACAAAATATCCACAAAAACTACCAACACTTGAAGGTTGAACCACCGCATTATCATCAAAAGTTAAGTGTGACTCCGCTTAATCATCTGCTTGTGGTGATGGTTTCAACCTGGACGACATGATCATTACAAGGTTTCCCCTGTATCTGATCTAGTCTCAGCTGTGTGTGCTCCAGTCTGTCTGTTCAGGTCTAATAAATCCTCTGCCTTTAGGGCCGAGGCGTGGGCAGCAACAGGAAGAAGCTGGATGCAGCTGCACTAGAGGATCGAGACAAGCCATACGCCTGTGACAGTGAGTCCTCAAGGGGGAAGAATAAACATGTAAACTTAGGTCACTGCAGATGTTAATAGAGCTCCATTGTCTGTTAGATTAATAAAATAATGGAGGGAGAGCTTTCCCTGAGTTTTCCTTTTTAAACAATGCTGTTCATCTCTTTATCTCCAGCTTTGTCATAAGTCTAGTAAATATATATATCTATATTTAAGATAATATAAAGTCAGCAGTATTCATTTGTTGTTATATTCATTCCTTTCTTTAACTAAGCTTTTCATGGGTAGTGGGAGGGTGTTTCTTCCACTTTTCTGTTGTTGTCAAACGACTGTACTGCTTGATGTTTTTCCTCTTTTTGAAGCATTTTCACTTCAGCTGCAGTTCTCAGTAGGGTAGAGCTGACTGACTGAGTCTACATCAGTCTATGAGCCTATTTCTCTGAGCCTCTGTCTGTGCTCTCTTCCCTTTCTCTTCTCTCTTTCAGACACTATCAAACAAAAGCATATTTCAAAACCTTCTGAAAGAGGTATATTTCTCTGATTTCCTTTTTACTCAAGCCTGCCTGTCATTTGTCTCCACTGTCTTTTTTTTTCTTTTTTTTTGTTTGTGTTACATTGTAAGTTTGCTCTTTGTGTAGATCATAGGGTAAAAGTTTGTTCTAGGCAATTGACTTAAATATAATTAATTAGACGTATGAGTCTAGGACATGTTAGATATGTAAAGTGTGGTCTGTGACAGAATATATGCACTGTCTCAGTCTACAAAAGATAAGCTGTAGCTCATGAACGTATGTTTTCCCCTCAGTCTGGCCCTCAAATCCCAGTAGAATTAGATAAGCAAGGCTGAATCCTGCTGTCGTTTTCTCTTTGTGCTTCATCTCTTGTCTTGTTACTTTAATGTGTGCAACTTGACTGCATTACTGTTTTTTCCTTGCCTTTTTACTTTTTTCTTCCACTCCACCTCTGCACCCTGTCCAGGCTAATTCCACTTTCATGTTTGTGAGTCAGCTGCCGCCTCTGTCATGGTTTCCAACTCAGTTTGATGCCTGTTTGAACTGTGGGGATCCCACAAGTATAGATGTGTATGGAAAAATGTCTGTCTGCATTGGTGCATTGGTCATGAGGCACAAGCATAGCTGTGGTTTTATCAGATGCAGTGGCTAAGATGGATGACTGTCCTAAAGACTTATCATTCCTTTAGCTGGCAGTTGGAGAAACTGTACACTGACCTTTTGAAGAAATGAAAATGAATGACTCAGAGCAAGTGTGGAAGCGAAAGAAGAAGTGTTTTGTCTTTGGGTGATGTGTCTTATCTTATGACAAACCTCACACACCCCCTGTGACAACGGCTGCACAGTGGCATCTTTGTCCTCCCTGAGTCAGTAAATCAGCATTAAATACTTCAGGCTTCTGTTGCTTCACTCAACAGTATATTAATTATCGTTAAAGGAGTTTTCATGTTGACATGGTGCTGCAAATAGTTTTAATGGTAGTGTACAGAAGTCGCACCATTTTCAGCATTAGTCTTGGATGCTTGACTTGAAGCGAATAGGTACTTACCTGCTTAAAACAAATGAGACGATGCAAAATGTCAATTTAAGTGTAGCCCAGTTGTACCGCAGATAGTCCTGACACTTAAATTGTGTTTTTAAGATCACACCTCTACAGCTGCCTAAGAGGTGAGGAGATGCTATGATACCATTTGTGCCAAGATGCATGACACCTCAGCTCCACCCCAGTGAATAAGACAATGCATGTTTAAAAACATCGCATATTTTCAAACCTCTTCGTCTTTTCCCTTCATTTCACATGTATAATATCTTTATGGAAGTCTTGACAATAAAAAGCCGGGCATTATAGAAACCTGTTGGGTTCTCATGTTATTTTTTAATCACTGTAAGAACCTAGACAGAGTAGTATTTTCCAGATGAAAGTTAAGATTTGTAATTTAAGCTTAACGTTGTCTGTACGGGCTTTAAAACAGCTTTGTAAGTCATTATTAGAACACCTGTGATTTTCTACAGAAATTCAATATAATTCACATGAACATTGGATAAAGTTCATGTAAATGTTTTTGTTGTATTAGTTGTTCCTGATATTCTTCTCATGTAGATGTTTGTAATGAATATATTAATTGTTATTGAGAATATTTGTTCTCATTAATATATATTTTTTATAATTTGTGAAGTGCATTACACTTATTTCTAACCAATATTAACTCAGGGGTCTAATAATAATTTTCCAAAGCTGTGTGGGATAATGGGAATTAAAATATGATCTACAAACATAAGTAAATGTATATAGATGGATAATTGTGTTTTTCCAGCCTCAAAAGATAAAACAAAACTGACATGTGGACAGCAGAATCAAAGAGTGGAAAAGTTAAAGTAATACTAAGAACTTGCATTAGTCACCCTCATCTCACCCACTGACTTTATGCAGTGTGAACCTGACTGAGGTGATCCTTTGTTTTCATACATGTTGTCTTTTGTGGTTTTGGTGGCAGTCTGTGGGAAGCGCTACAAGAACCGTCCTGGCCTGAGCTACCACTACGCCCACTCCCACCTGGCCGAAGAAGAAGGTGAGGAGAAGGAGGAGATGGAGATGGAGCCCACCCTGCCGCTGCCCGATGAGCCTAAGAGTAAGTGATGAATATGTAGCAGTCGCTTCCTGCACACAGATGTGAGTAGAATACCACAGTCACTGAAGGGGAAGTCATTTACAGTTTATGTAGTAAAAGTAATGACCTTTTCTTGCTTTTCAGCTCCAAAAAAGGGCCCAGACGGTCTCGCTTTGCCCAATAATTACTGCGATTTCTGTCTGGGTGACTCCAAAACCAATCATAAAACGGGCCAGTCAGAGGAGCTGGTGTCCTGCTCTGACTGTGGGCGTTCAGGTACATTCAGGACAACTGACTACTCACATAAAAACATTAGTAGGGGGTGACTTTGCAGCAAAAAGACAGTATTTTTCTCATTCCCCTCAGGTCACCCATCCTGCCTGCAGTTCACTCCTGTAATGATGGCCGCTGTGAAGACATACCGCTGGCAGTGCATAGAGTGCAAGTGCTGTAACATGTGCGGCACCTCCGAGAATGACGTGAGTTTTCTACCAGTTTGATACAGTTCTACTTCTCAACAAAAGGGATGAAGGAGATGAACACTGTGGTTTAAATACACTGTATTAAGTGTTTCTCTTGTGCTTTGTCCTAGGATCAGCTTCTCTTCTGTGATGACTGTGATCGAGGCTATCACATGTACTGTCTCAACCCACCCATGTCTGAACCTCCAGAGGGTAAGACGACACTAAACAAACTGTTATTTATAGATGATCATCTCACAGAGCTAAGGTGTTTGTTATTCTTGAGACGTGGGCCCAGGTCTATCAGAATTTTGTATCCAATTATCAGAATTTTAGGGCTTAAAATAAAATGTCTTACATATGATTTTTAGCTTTTAAGAACTTACTGAAATATGAAATAAACAGTTTATGAAGTTGCATTAACTTAAACAAAAATGCTAAACAAACCAGTATATAACACCATTATCCATCACGGATCCACCAGTATATCAGCCAAACACTGGTACTAGGTGAAATTCGCTGATACCAGCCAGTATTTCTATTCGGACCTAAGGAGTTGATGGCAGTAGCTGATATTTATCTGTTGTGTTGAAGGCTTTTTAAAAATAAAGTTCTATAATTGAATTTGTGTTCATACAAAGACTAGAAAAGCACTCGGAGAGCGCAGACCTCCGCCAAGGCAGACAGATCAGTTGTTGCCCCCCTGATCACCACCAAAATTTTATCATTTGTTCCTTGTGCTAGTATCAACATTTCCTGAAAATTTCATCAAAATCTGTCCATAACTTTTTGAGTTACCTTGCTGACAGACAAAGAAACAGACAAACAAACCCCGATGAAAACATAACCTCCACCGTTCCTTGGCAGAGGTAATAATGTAATGAGGAGCTGAATAAGTTTAAACCGGTTAAATTAACACATTTTTATGAATGGCACAAATGTGGTATAATCAAGATAAACATAAGAACTGTTGGACAAATTGTTGTTGTAAATATCAGTATTGTTATCGACTGAGTTTTGCAATCAGTGAATCCTGAACAATCACTGATGCAAAATGTGCAGCACAATCAGCATTTACCTGAGCCCACCCTGCTATTGTCAAAGTGGTGTGTGGGTCATAATAAAATAGCTACTTCTAGAAATAATGAGTTAAAACTGCAAATGTTAATTTTATATAATTGTAGAAATAGGAAAACTCCTTCCCATCCTTCTGTTTTTGGCCAATATGGACAAAAAAAGTCTGTAATAGCTTCATAATAATCTTGGAACATATTGAAACATGCAGAAACGTTGACTGTTTTAGTTTAAGCTTTGACTTTTCAAAACAATTGACGTGGTTCTAAGCAAGTGAAAGTTTGTTTGCCGAGTCTCAAATATTTAGTTAAAACAATTAGCATGTTGTCATGTCTTGTTTACGCTCAGGCACATGCAAACTGAACTCAAATCAGTCCTAACAGCCTAAACATTTCTGACGTTAATTATTTTTTGTGGTGTTTTTGGCATTTAGGGAGCTGGAGCTGTCATCTATGTCTAGACCTTTTGAAAGACAAAGCATCCATATACCAGAACCAGAACGCCCCACCATCATGATGGCTGCCCCCCTCCTGCACATCCCATCACTCATCCGTCCCTCCGCAGTGTGGTTGCCCTTCAAGAACGGTAAACTCCTCTGACAAACTAATCTCAGAGGAGTTTTTCTGAAGACATGATAAATTGTGAAAAGGGAAGTATTTACCAAACTGGTCTCAATTAGCTTCAGATATGACTGTTACACAGTTCTAAGCTCAGATTTAGCCCCGTAACTTTTTATTTTGCCACATTTGAACAGTAAGAAACGAAATGAACCAGAGCAGATTTAGCCAAATGATCACTTCCTGGTGAGTTTTTTTTTTTTTTTTTACATAAACCTACACAAAGTTGCATAGATCTCATCTCTGTCCTGCAATGTATCGAGTTTAAGAGACTAGAGCAGAAATAGTTTGTTTGAAACAAGTAGCATGCCAATGCTTGCTCGTTATAAAGAAATACATTTTTTAATATTTATATATTTCTATGGTATATAATAGTATGGATTATGTAAAAGTCGGAAAAAGAATGGTCATGTAATGTCTTTTTATTAGGGGCTATCTCATTATGGGAAAAAGAAATCTGTAGCCCTATGTTCAGTCAGAGCACTGCTGGTGTTGGAGGAGTGATTATCTGTTGAGACTGTAAATGTAAAATCCACTGCCAGAGGCCACACACTGGCACTTCAGTATGAATATTACACATTAGTACATTTTGTCATACTTGTCAAAAAGGCTCCAGACGCTTCAGGGTCGACAGGTCAGACAGTAGGTCTCTGCTGGTGTTCACTGAGCTCAACACGGCTCACCATGATGCACGGGAATGTGATGATGTGTGTCATTTGGGCGACTTTGGGGATTTTTTGACAAACTCTGTCAGCTTCACTCTGGTCCTGACGACTGCGGCGACATAAAGCAGACCTGATGCTGGTACAGAACTGAAAAACACCTGGTCCTGTTTGAGAGAAGTGATGATGATTGTTATTGTTTCATCAGTCCTGTTTGCATTATTAGACAGGTAAAGGGATAAAAAGCCTTCATTGCTGTGTTCTAGCAGTTTGCTAATGATGCACCATTAACAACATCTGTAGATGTTGTGGCACCACTAGGTTATGTTAATGTAGTTGAGGACTATGCGACCATTCTGATGGTCCTACGCTGACAATGTAAAAGCAATATCAGAGCTCCTGCAGGATGCTGCGGTGACAGGGACTCATGGCAGGGTAAGTTTACAATGTGCGATACTGTACATTTTCTTTCTGAGAAAATGCTATAAAACATAGGGGACTGCGGCAACAATTATGGACAGCTCCATATTATAGAGAAGAGTTTATGTTTATATGTTTAGTCCCAGGGGGAGACAGCTCTTTTTGTCACTGCTTTCATAGTTTAATTATGCAATGCAAGGCTAAATGAAAGTCTGTCTGAACTGCAAAAGCAGTGATTTTACCTCAAACAGAAACAGTATTTAAAGGGTTGAAACATGCTGTAGATAGATGGGACAAAGTCAGAGTGAGAACTAGTTACGACAGCTGCAGTGTCCGCTTTCATAACTGCACAAACTACAGTTAAACAACTGCATGTAATTGTCTGCACTCTCATTTGCTACGTAGTCGTCTCAGCATTAGGTTTGGCGAAGGTGTTGGGAAGTGGTGTAATATAAATTAACCATACTATCATGTTTCAATAGCCAACTAACAATAACTAAAGCATTACACAAGTATAACCTGGTTTATTTTCTCATCACGTTTTGAACTTACTGGTATTTAGAGACAATGGCTAATAGAATATTTTGCTGGTTGTTTTTATATTCATCGATGATGTTTGTGTACCTGATGTGTGGAGCATTTTGGGACTTAAGGTGAAGTTTCTTTCTAGTTAATCCTGTGATCAGGTCTAAAGTGAGCCGCTCTCCTCCAAAGATCGAAACAAGAAGCAAAGCCTATAATTTGACCAAGAGGACATTTCTCTGGTGGACACAATGACCACCCTTTACACTGTCCTGTCCAATAATTATTTGGTTTATGTCAGACACAAATTGCCATTTTCTTGTCTTTGGCTTTGGGAGAGAATTGTTCATTACATTTAATAAAGTCTGAACTGAGATTGTAGGATTGTATAGTAGGTGAATTCTCTTAGGGTGGACTTTTTTTGGATTGTGATGGAACGTTTTCTTGTATGAAACTTGTTTTCCCAGGAAAAATAAATAGTAGGCACTATAATCTGCCTGTTGATTGTTTCCTTTTGTTGTTCAGGGGTTTGACTTTACCACATTTGGTTTAATAAGCGACCAAAATGCTAGGCTTTTAATAGGAAAAAGGTATACATTTTAGTCAAACATAACACAGGCTGATGTATAGGAAAAGAGAAAGAATGAATGAATGAAGAAAAATCTGGCAGGCATGTTACTGATATGGTGGAAAGGTAAGGCAGGGAAGGAAAAAGCTGTTGGGTGTTTTTTCTGTCTTTCACCATTAGATGGCAGTCACAGACTCGGTTCACTAATTCCACCTCCATTCATTCACTATCACCACTGCCTACAGACAATGACATGAAAGAGGTGAAGTGTTATTGCACAGTTTTATTGCACTCAAGATACAACAGTCCTATGATCCAATACGAGCTCTAAAGCAAGAAATTTCAACTCTTAAATAACTTCAACCACCAACATCACAACAGAAAAGAAACATTCTTCATAATACGTGAAGTTAAATGAGGGTAAATTGTTTGGTTTGGCGTCTCTGTGACCATAACTGAATTCCTACATGGGCAAACAGCATAGACCTCAAACAGTTGTCTTGAGTAACATGTCGGCTTTGTCTTCTCCACAAAAAAGCCAGAAGTATAAAAATAATGAACACAGAATCTGCTAGGACATTTTCTTCCTCAAGAACACAAAGCAGACACTCAAGAATGGGATGTGTGTACAGTCAATAGCGCAAGAGGGTGTTTTATAAGAAGTGACTTGCCAAAATAATTCATGAAACCCTGACTGCACTTCACTCTCCCTGATGATTTTTTTTGTAATTTTTTTTTTCACAGGTGATGTTTATAGAAAGTACAGCCCCAAAACAAATGCGTTTTCTTTGTACACGTCAGATGAACTAGTAGGATCTGATTTTACAGTAAATAATGGGATTTAGTGGGAAAAAATAACTACTGTCAGTGGAAACAGTTGGAATTTCCTCCAGTCTTTGATAAACAACTTTTTTATTGTACAGTGAATAAATGTTCTGCTCTATTTTTAAGCACTAGAAGTTGCATTAGTCGGTGGTTCAGTCCATTTGGAAACGACTCTCAGCTATGATAGAGCAAAGGAGAAAAAAAACAAAACACCTCAGATTATTATTTGCATCTACACTCAAATCATACTTTAGCTTTTATATTAATTCATATTCATGTCACACTATTAAAATATGTAAACAGGAGTTTAGTTTTGTGTGTTTTCCTGTGTAATGTAAATGGAGAGTGTCACTAAATCAATACTGAAGCCAACAAAAATCTCGGTGCTCAAAAGATTTTAAGACAACTGCGACTGAGTTAATAAACAGTGTTTGTTTGACATTACAGCCTTCATATTCCACCAGTCAGACAAAATATGCATTCATTCTGTTACAATAATTCACAGGTAAGCCTAGGATACATGATCTATCGTTAAAAAATATCAAAAACACCACAAAACTAGTCTCTGTCAGACATTCATATTATTGTAAAACTATGTAAATTATTTACCATTTACAAACAGTAAAAAGTATTGTCAAGTAGACGATAATTATACAGCCATTTGGAAAAGAAAGACAAATCTCTTTGCTGGAACATTTAGTAACAGGATAATAACTGCACTAACAGTGGCACCGAATCCTACTGTGTCATAGCCGTGATCATCCAGATTTCCTTATTCTGATAGAGCGACAGAAGAGCAGCAGATAATAATATGCAGCATTTATTTCCCATAACACACACACAAACACACACAGTTCATGTATGTGTGTGCATTTATTGTGGACATTATGGCAGATTTGTCTGCTTCTGTCCTGACTGAGGCTTGTGCTAAACTGTGAAAATGTTCCACCAAAGTGCAAGAATCCCCTAAAATGTACAGGAAACATTACAAACATTATCGTACCTAAACGTGACGTATTACAACTAGGTCATCAAAGTTTGTGACACTCATAGAAGCACATTATATATGATTTCATAATAATAAGACTCTAAAAATACTGTAACACTAGGTTAATCTCTTTACGTACATTAAGATGTACCAATACTTGCTTATAGGTAGTGAGGCAAAATAGTCAAAATATTGTCACAATGATGTGCATTTGAATAGTTCTACTCTAAAACCCGGACAGACGGTATGTCCTCGATCACAGGACGTCAGTACCTGTCGGTCTGTCTTCAGTGCTGCCTGCTACATTTCAATGCATGTAAATATCTTCACACAAATGTAGTTAGCTAGGGTGTACATTCAGAACATACAAGGGCATTAAATCCTAAGGCCAACAGACAAGTAGTTTTATCGGATAGTTTTTTTTTTTAATAAATAGGTCCAAGCATGACATGGCAGATTAAAGTACCATTTATTAAATATTTATCAGTGTTTCTAACTAAAGCATTTTCACAGAGATTTGCAGCAAATCAGGATCAAAACTTACACAGATCCTTTTAAAATTTTTTTTCTTTTTGTGTGTGTGTGTTTGCCTTTTTACGTAGCTTCTTGTTACAATTACAACTCAAGACATTTTGTTCCGTACTCTTGCACATCAGGGTTTTGACTGGGACTTCTTCTAATGCATTTTAACCTGGTTTCAAATCTGGTCTCTACTCTGCTGACAATGCACGTCCTGCTCAAGCACTGTTGTTGTTCTATTGTTAAAAGTGAACTGTCAACGACTGCTCGGCAACATAAGAATTAACCTGGGGGGGGGGGGGGTGTTAAAGCTGTATCCTCAACTGGAAGAGACTCAAATAAGTAGAGATTCTGGTATGGATTAGATTGGCTGCAGCAGTGTTTAAAAAAAAGAAAAAAAAGAATTATACAAATAAATAAATAATGACATCGGAAAAGTTAAGAGCGAAACATGGATGAAAAGGTGCTGAAATGAAAAAAAAACTATTAGGTAAATTATGGTGCAGAACTTATATTTCTGTTTTTACGTTATTTAGTTTATATACATACACTGAGCCATTTGATATAGATGCACAGGGATTAGCACAGGGTTTAATTATTTAAAGCTCATCATGTTACAGGTTATTGCTTCAATTAAACTTGTAATTCATTGAAAAAGTAGCTTCCACTAAATCATCAGTGAGTCGTTACACAAAAGCATAGAAGTTCCGGAGTAGAACTACCAGTCTGTGTGCTTCCATCTGCCATGCCATCCATGTCTCTGCTACGATCCAACATCACATTTTCTACCAGAAAGAACAACCGCTTTCAAACACTAGGTGAAAATAATAGAGTATTGATAGAAGCCTTCAGTGTGTACAGTGTCACCCTAGTGTTATCGTACAACGGTGCAGAGTCTCACAAGGAACACGACGACGATGTTATGTCTGTCACCCCCCCTCTTTTTTATTTTTTATTTTTTGCTTCAGGAGAGAGGACGTGTGATTGGAAAGGTAGGTACTTGGCATGGTGTCTGATTGGGAATGACCTTTGACCTTAAGGCCTCACATCTGTCCAAAGAAGATGGAGCAGAGTAGGAAGATGGCATAGAGAAATAAGAGACCCAGACCCAGACGGCGATCCAGCCTCCAGTGGTTCAGATGGACACTCATCACCTGAGAACAGACACCATGTCAAATATTTAACCACTCATGACTTATAAAGCACAAAAAGTATAAGTTCTGTCCAATAATAAAAAAAACAATAAATAAAAGACGTAGTAGTAGATGATGGTGTATTTTATTTATTTATTTATTATTATTTTATGTAGTTATTTATTTATTTATTTATTTATGACACTTTGCAAAGAAGTACTCTGATATACAAGCAAAATACTTTCAGGATAAAAGTAATGAAATTTTTACCAAAAGTTTGTCAATAAAGAAACATTCTAACTTATTATAGTTTTCAAGGTTAATATTGGCACTAAAATCACTGTGTGCACATAATACATTCACTTTTCAGTTTCCCTCTAATGTAAAAATCTATGAAATAAATGTATGTAAACCTATGTAAATATGTAATGAATGGTGCCAGGTACACCAAACCCCGCCCCTCGCACATATTTTACTCTTTATAAGTAAATGGGAAGATTTTAAAAATTCATAAAAAATTTGAACTTGGACCTAGTGTTCTGAAAATGTAGTGAGATCCATTCTGGGACACTGGCAGTCTATAAAGTCAGTTTGGTATGAATTCAGCCAATAGTTTGGCTGCTACAGACATTAGAAATTTTTCCCACTATAAGTAGATGAGAAAAAAAAAACCTAATAAATTTAAATTTGACCTATTTTTCCCATAATGTAATGAGATCTATTCTGGGTCACTGGCAATCTATAAACCAAATTTGGTATGAGTTCAACCCATAGTTGTGCTGCTAGAGTGTTAAACAAAGTGAACCAAAAACAATACCCCTTGCCTCTCCTTTGAGGGGCGGGGTAATAATGTGTCATATTACAGCTTGGGAACATTACCCAAACAGAGCTCTAGTCATTTACTTCCTAATTCAACTTATCAAAGTTTGATGCAACACATTTTAAAGCATTTTTTTTTTTTTAAAGTAGCTTTTCAGAGATAAGTTCATGTAAAATTCATCAAATTCAATAAATAACATCAGAGTTCCAATAATTATTTCCAAAACCATATATTCACAATATTTCATTTCATTCTTAAGAAATAGATATAAATAAGTTAAAAATTAAGTAAACAGTGATAAAAGTTAAATCTACAAAATACAGTTACTGTATTTCCTGAAGAAGTGGCACAGACCTTTATTTGAAGGAGACTTGGCCTATATTTACCATTTTCTTTGTTTAGTTGCAAGAGAAAGTCGTACTTATAGTGTAACCTTGTTTTGATCCATGCCATTTATGACAAAATTACTGCATCATGCTTTTAATACACACTCAACACTTCCTCAAAGATACGATATTTGATATAAAGTAAGTCAACCATGCATTAACCACAAGCCCAGATACTGTAATGCAATGAAGTTGCATATTATAGCTTTAAGAAAGGGGATACAAAACTATTGATTCCAAACAACAATTTGGGTAAAGGAGTTAAAATATGTTTCTTCCACTAAGTCTGGTTTGGAAAAATAAAGCATGACATACCAAATTTATGGTAGTTTAAAGAAATTCCATAAATCTGTTTGAAATATTCCATTTTTGAAAACTATCCATTGAATTTTGCAATTAGAAATCTGCAAATGCACTGTCTAAATAAGTTTCTGATAATGCTTTTTAGATGCCATATATAAGTATGTATACTTCAGAAGCATGCAAGGAGAAAATGCACAGCTTCTAATAGCATTAAAATTCACTCGAAGAAACTGGAAAAAACAGTTATGAAATGAAAAACTCCAAGTGCAGTAGCTGTAATAAAAGGCTGAGTTCATTAGAGTTACAAGTGAAATTAAATCCACTTCAACAGACTCATTTCTCCAAGTACAGACGCCCAACCGAGATCACAACAGGCTTTAAAACATTTGACATGCTGTGTTTACTCACCGTCAGTAACACGGATGCCAACAGCAAGACGACAGAGTAAACCAGTCCTTTATTATTTATGGGGACCTGTGGTGGGAAAAAAAATCAACTTTTTACAATCACACAAATTAAATGAAATTTAAGTGAAACATTGAAAAATACACACACAGGGAAATAAAACACAGAATAGGCTTTAATTTAACAAAAACTGAGCGTACTGATGATCCGTGGTCCACCACAAGGGTCCGCAAAGCCCAGGGAAAACCCAAACCCAGCAGGATGTCAAAAATATTGCTGCCTATGGAGTTGGACACTGCCATGTCCCCCATGCCTAAGAGGAGACAGAACAGAGACACACTGAGATAAAGCACTCACACCAGAGAGAGGAAACGAGAGAGTTCGAAAACAGTTTGTTTACCTTGTCGAGCTACTATCAGACTAGCCATGCAGTCTGGAACACTGGTCCCTGCAGCCAGGAACGTAATGCCCATAATGTAGTCTGGGATGTCGAGTGTGGAGCTGATGATGGTGACCTGAAAGGAACAAGAGGTCACGGCTTAATGAGTGGAGTGGAACAGTATCTGTGGAACAAATTCCTAATGTGTTTCTTAACACAATACATACAGTGGTGGAAAAAAGTTTTTGGACACCCCAGGTATTTGTGATACATTGCATTAAGCATCACTTTTAAGTCACTGAACTCTGGTATGTGTTATTCCATTCTGTTCTTCTGCACATGCTCTGTTCTGTCAAGGTTAAAACTGGACATTTCAGCAAGATGATGAAACACATCCAGGACATGACATGTTGGAACTGTCAAGAATTTAGTTTTGGTATTTTCTCTTGTCAACAATAAACATAGTAATGATATCAATATCTTCAACTGCTTTCAGTTTATAGCACTTTGAAATGTGTCCCATTATAAACCAATGGGGATTTTGAAAATATAAATAATTCATAAAAAATTCAAAAATCAATGTTTCCCAATTCTTTGAACAAACTTTGTGGACATTACCCCAAAGACGGTCTACAACAAATATCCAGTCATTCTGACTGACGATTTCAGAGAAGAAGATTCTTTAAAAATTGTTTACAAACGGACTGAAGACAGATGGACGGACACCAACTGACACCAACAGTCCACTGGACCTTTCAGGCTATTGGACTAAAAATATCACTTGCATTTGTTTGTATCTGTCTGATGCAGCCACACCATTTGAAACACAAAAAAGATTGTTCTGCAAATATTTTAAGGAAATATTTGAGATTATGTAAAACTTTAAGGTTGTGTAAAGAATGTTTTTCCACTACAGTATGTCAAAGAACAATTGCTGAAAACCTACCAAAGGTCTGTGAACTGTGTGGTACTGAACTGTGGACTTAGACTGTACCCACAGTAGAGCGCCACCCATAAACAAAGTGCTAAACCACCATAGTGACCATAGTGGTTTTCCTGCTTCAGGGTTTGTACGGGTGCTTGAAAACCTTGACAATGCTTGAATATCAGTGTTGTGTTTTCAAGGTCTCTGAAGTGCTTGTGATGCTCTGTGATATGATTCATTTATTTATTTTGAATATTAACCCTGCCAGGTTAGATTCCAAGCAAAAGGTACTTACAGAGAGGTGACACATTTTGAAAAATAAAACTTTATGTCAAAAAAGAAAATTAGCGGGTGTTCTCAGGTCGAATCCAGGTACATTTTTATCTTAATGTTTGGCTCAGTGTGAGTGTGTCTGAAGAACACCAAGTGGCTTCCCTTTTTTGGGAGAAAACTTTGTGTTGTCCTTCAATTTCTAAACTTTTTGGTATTATAAAACATAATTTTAGACGTTTATAGCATAATACAATATACATCATTGTGATAAAAAAGTGAAAAAAGTAATCATGAGTATATGCATTCCTGTAGATGTTTTTGCAATAAGGTCCTGTGTTGGAAAAATTTGAAAATGACCCTTAAATGTACTTGACTTTGACCTTGATGCTTGTTGCTACTTGTGCATTTAACTTGCTTTCGTGAGGTTACCATGAGGTTTTCTGCCTAAAACAGAACTGGAGCATTCATTTGTCACATTGTCCCGCCCCTTCCCTTTGAGCCCAATGGGACTTCATTTGTCCTTTCTTACCATCCACACCATGAGGTAGGAGAAGACGGCAATCCACAGAGTGGAGGCCACAAAGGTGACCATGAACCAGCGGTGCCAGCGTGGCTGAACACAGTTAGGCACAGTGCAGTAGAGCAGGACGCCCAGAGGCCATGTGATCACCCACTTCACCCGAGCACAGCAACCACCTGTGAAAGAGCAGGAAGTGACGCCCATCAGGAGAGCACATGGTGTTAGTCTACTCAGTCATCTACAGCAGTGAGCTCAAACACACTACAACCGACTAAACCGACTACTCAGCTCATATGGAATGGATTTGAACACTAATAAATATACAAGCACTGATCATTACAGTATTTCATATCATGTAATTAAATCAACTATTATCAACCTACTGCAGTGGTTTATCATTAGCTGATCATTAATAAAACACATTTTAGCTTTTTTCTTATTACTTTAAAGTTGCTACATCCTGAAGTCTTACATTTAAACAACATATAAATATATATGAAATCATACAATACTAGAATTTCTCTGTTTGCTGGTGAATTAGTTTTAACATACTACACATTATATGGGGTTAAAAGGTTTTCAGCTGACTCAGGAAAACAATAATAACTTGTCTTTTGATTATTTTCACAAGTCAAGCGAGTCAAACAAATTCCACATATTCTCCTGGTGATAACAAGGAAAACAAGAAAAGCACTCGGAGAGTGCAGACGTCTGCCAAGTCAGATACCCCCCCACCCCACCCCCACCAACACTTAATAATTTCTTCCTTGTGCCAGTATCAACATTTCCTGAAAATTTCATGAAAATCCATCCAGAACTTTTCGACTTATCTTGCTAACAAACAAACAAACACGCACGCACACAAAGCAAAGTGATCACAGTACCTCCTGGCGGAAGTAATAACATGAACAATTGGAAGGAGGAATGGTAAGAGGAAAAAAATGGCAAAAAGAAAAAAGCGAAAACTAAGAAAGCTGTTCAATAAAATGTCTGGTAAACTATTAGCATATAGTGCAGGGGTATCAAACATACGGCCCGTGGACCAAAACTGGCCTTCAAAAGGGTTCAATCCATCCCAAGTGCAAAAATTACACAGAAGACAGTGATAGTCAAGGGTGTCACCGAGTCTTCACAAGTTATTTTGATCACAAAGTTAAATGCTATAGTTTTCAGTTCCAGATGAATGTTCATAATTGTGTCCTTGTACATCCTCTGTGATCTGTAAGTTTTAATGTACATGTGTATATGATAAGCTGAGACATGATACTGTTAAAATTGCACTTATTTTTCTCAAGAAATTTCAGGTTATTCGTGGTTGTTCACAATATTTGCATTTTTTGTGAAAGGATAGTTTATAAATGTAAATATTTTCACACTGTAATCTTACTTTTTTGCACTAAAACAGAGACAAATTTACAGTTGTCATCATATATAACTTATTATGCTATTATTTTACTGGTCCCACCTGCTGGAGACCAAATGTGGCTGTACATGGCCCCTGAATGGAAACAAGTTTGACATCCACCATACAGTGTGTAGTTACAATCACGTAAATGTAATTTATAATGGATTAAATCATCAAATCTGATGATAGTAGAGTAACATGTTGAATGGTGGATTGTACACAGTAAAGTCTAGTAATGTCTAAAATCAGTATATCAACAGAAGTCATGTATTCATTCACCTTTACGTGTTTATTTTGCATCGAGTCTCACCTGGTATTCGCACAGGATTAAAAACCCCATCTTCATCCTCCTCATCCTCGTCCTCTGGCTGGCAGACCTCCGCTCCAGGCTTTTCTCCTGACTCTGCGTCTCCGATCCCAGGTCTGCCTCCTCCGTTCTCCAGACTGCAGGAGCTGGTCATTTTCAGACTGTTGCTGGTGGACCCTCCTCTGGACCTGGGTCCGGCCTCAGCGTCCCTCTGGTGCTTTGAACTCCGTATCAGCCTCTGCCTCTGAGGGTGAACAGACAGAGGTTCTGTTGAAGAGCCTGAGGACGGTTGTGATTAAAAACGTGTGATAATGAGTGCGATGTGTTTAAGGACCTCGCTGATGAGCATCCGTCCTGCCATTGAGAGCCTGGTCCGAGGGGAGAAGTGGGGGGTGATCATTATCCGCAGACCGGCCTCAGAGAAAGACAGTTTGTGGGGGTTCAGGATGAGAAGTTCATCCACCATCACGACTGGAGGAGGCTCCTGACTGTGGGTCTGACCTGTGAAAACACTGCTGACATTTTAACCTGCAGTCCGGATGTAACTGAAGACACATAAGACACCATCAGTCTTGAGGGAAATGTCAAAACCTCAGATGCTCCAGAGTGAAATAATGTCCGACCTTTACTGAGGAGGACGATGGAGGTGTTGCACCCGGAGGCGTCCTCCCCCATTTTGTCGTCCCTGCGGTCCTGTGACCCAGAACAGCACGGCACGGCACTCCTGAACTGACGCATCACAAACGCCAGAATCTGCGAATTAAACCTGCACGAACAGACGCTGCTTTTTACACCCACAACACACACCTATGATTTACACGCCTCATAACACAGGTTTCACAACACTGATCTGCCTCAGAGATTAAACGTGCTAAAAACTACATACTTAAATAAGGTGAATTGGGAAATAAATGACAAAAGTGTTGTTTAGCTGATGTTTCCACTGAATGATAGTGTTATTACATATATATATATATATTGGTTTATGTACATTTATACAATAGGTTTATCAGTCTTCCACTAGAAAGAACCTGTAAGGTGAATGTATTGCAATGTGCAGACAGTGTTTTAAAGTAGATCTTGTAGCTCTGAAACAAACATTCCCTTTGAGTTAAACCAATTCTCTCATTAATTCTCAAAATTTCACATTTTGATCCATGACTGTACCTATGACTACAGCCAATCAGCATTTTGACTTAATTTTTCTTTATTGGTGACACAGACTTGGTAAAGTTTCACTACTTTTATTCTGGAGGCATTTTGCTTGTAGACCAGTGTTATGTTCTGTTATGAGTATATTTTGAAAAACATAGAGTTTGTAATTTTTTTTTTAATCCTGAGTCAGTTTATGACACAATACATGGTGGAATCTGAGCAAAACAAAACATTTGACAACATCAGTAAAAATTAGAGCACCGCAAATCTTTTGCTGTAAAGCACAGGTGTCAAACATGCGGCACGGGGGCCAAATCCAGCCCGCCAAAGGGTCCAATCTGACCCGCGGGATGATTTTGAGAAATGCAAAAATTACACTTTAGATATTAACAATCAATGGTGTCAAAATCATTTTAATTCAGGTTCCACATACAGACATATACAGTCCAATTCGATTTCAAGTGGGTCAGAACCAGTAAAATATTATCATTATAACCTATAAATTATGACAATCCCAAATTCTCTGTTTTTTTGCTGTAAAAAAAAACAGTAAAATTAAATGAAAATGTTTACATTACCAAACTATACTTTTAATAAAAACATGAATAACCTGAACAAATATGAACAAATGGAAATGTCTTAAGAAAAATAAATGCAATTTTATCAATATTCTGCCTGTTACTAAATGTTTTGTGTGATTGTAATGCACATGTGTAAATGATAAAATGATAAACCGAGGCAGAATATTGTTAAAATTGCACTTGTTTTTCTTAACACAATTCAAGTTGTTAATGTTACTCAGATTTTTAAGGAAACTTTGTAGATGTAAACCTGATCATAATATAATTTTACTTTTTTCACTGTTATTATTTTACTGTTCCGGCCCACTGGAGATCAAATTGGGTTGAATGTGGCCCCTGAACTAAAATGAGTTTGACACCCCTGCTGTAAAGTATCTAAAATAAAAATAAATACAATGTTTTAGAGAATCAGTGCATTATCACTATACATCATGGTGTATTTTCCAAGTGTATTTTTCTACATTAGTAGGACAAATGTGCAGGTACTGTCCGATTTCTGAAAAATGGCTTTGCAAACTTACTTCATGATTATAATGTAGATTCCATACAAGGTCATGAGGAGAATAGATTCCCACCTACAGCAAGAAATGAGCTCTGATTAGTGTCTAATTCTGACACAAATCCAACCACAACTGTTCCATCTCCATCAGGAAAATGACCTGAAGTCACTAAACATCTGTCATAAGAAATGCAGAGCGCCTCCTTTGTCTTCTCTCCTTGTCATTACTTACACTAACATCTGTTTCATTAGGCTGAAGTGACGACTGAAGAGACCTAATATGATGATTTCACTGCTGCACATCTGCAGCCTCATATCTAAGATATTCTGAGCACGCACTGATTTGGCAATGTCAGCTTAAACACAAATCTGCCAGGCGTATTCAGAGAATCAGCAGTGAGGTGAAATAAGGTAGGACAGCCTTGGCTCCATACACTGCGATTCAATAAACAGCCTGCTATATATTACTGATGAATGCACTGTTACAGCCATTAGACATTAGGGCCATGAATAAATCTGCACTTTCATTAAAACCGCTGACAGACACAGCAGTGGAGAATCTTTTGTACCAGACTTCAGGCCCAAAGAAAACACTCAAGACTAAACAGGCTTTGAGAGCATATAATGAGCCTGTTTTGGAAGGAAAAAACAAAACAAAGAAGTCAGTCTTACAAGGCATGGCTCCCCAAACATGTTTAACTCAAGACACAAAAGATGAACTTAGACCCTTAGAATAGAAAAATGTATCATGAATCACAATCATTTTTATAAACAACTGGTAAAGAGTATAACATAATTTTCTATAAATGTGTCCTTTTATTTAGTTCATCATTTAGTAGTACATCACAGCAATAATCACATTTGATGAGTGTAATGTTATATCTCTATCCACCTACATTCTACATTGTCGATACATTTAATTCTAAAAATACCATCATATTATATACTACATGGGCAAAGTACTGGGGCACATTGAATTCAGGTGTGTCTTTGCTAACAGAGGGCTGGGGTACAAAATGACAACGAAAAATGTCATATTAGGAGTTTATATTGTGATAAATGTCATCGTAATAAACATTTTGAGTTATTTTTCAGGGTTAATTTCGGGGCGGCCATGGTTCAGGTGGTAGAGCGGGTCGTCCAATAACCAAAGGGTTGGCGGTTCGAATCCTGCTGTGTCCATGTGCTGTTGTGTCCTTGGGCAAAACACTTCACCCTCCTTGCCTCCAGTGCCACTCACACTGGTGTATGAATGCGTGTGAATGTTTGGTGGCGGTCGGAGGGGCCGTAGGCGCGAATTGCAGCCACACTTCTGTCAGTCTGCCCCAGAGCAGCTGTGGCTACAGATGTAGTTTACCACCACCAGAGGGGGAATGTGAGAGCGAATGAATAATGGCTCAATAATGTAAAGTGCTTTGGGTGTCTAGAAAAGTGCTATATAAAATCCAATCCATTATTATTATTATTATTATTATTATTATTATTATTATTATTATTATTATTATTATTATTTTCTTTGAATTGTCTGGTAAAGTGCTTAGAAACTGCCTCTAAATCACCCACAGGTGTAAATGTGCTTGAATGGTTGTTCATCTGTATATGTCAGTCCTGCTATGAACTGACGACCCGTCCAGGGTGAATCCCCGCCTTCAGCTGGGATAGGGTCTAGCATCAGCACCACCCTCTTGAGGACTAACTAGTTTGGAAAATAAATGAATGAATGTCATGCTCTGACCATAAATAATAATTTTAAGCCACAAGTAACCATCTGGTTTCTCCAACTCTCAATCTGGAAGAAAAGCCTGCTGTTAAAGCGACAAAAGCTATTGATTTGACATTTATTGTGATAATTATTAACAACTGATATAATAGTATTTCAAATCAACAGGAATGGAAAGTCATGACGTGTCCCAGCTTTTTTGTCCATATAGTGTATCACATATTGTAGAATTATTATACATTCTACTCTGTCCAGTAAAACTGGATCCGCAGCAGGTTTTGGGTCCTGATTAAATGATTAGGAGACATTATTACATTATTATTGAACTGAATGTGCAATAACCTGCTCTACATCCCAGTACTTTTAATTCAAATGTACAATAACTTGTTGTTACCTCTCAGTACTCTTAATATTATTACTTTTTTTATAATACTCTATTTTATAAATGTGTATTCGTGCTTGTCTGTGCAATAACTGTTTCTCATATGTTTTAGCTGTGTTTTTGTTTTGTATCTGTCTTTTCTGTCATATCTTTTTCTAACTCTGTGACTCAGGGAAACGCACAAGAATTACAATGTACCTATACTGCTATGTATTTGTGCAAACGGCAAATAAGATCTATTCTATTCTATTCTATTCTATTCTGTCACATTTAGTAATAATTGTATTTGTAGTAAATAATTAAAGAGTGTATAAATATTAGAGTTTATATTAAAAAAAGGTTGATTATGCAAATCTGATTGTGTGTGAGGTGACCAAAAAAGTGTATGGTGAAAGTTTTGCATGGATGTTTTGTGTTATTGCAAAAATGTTAAAAAAAAAAAAAAAAAAAGAAAAAAAAAGTGTGTTAACAAAGCAAAGGAAGCTGAATCAATTTAATTATTAGTTTGTAAAAAGGGAGTGGGAGTCTATAAGTTATACTTCTTCCCTCTCCTTTTCTAGTGCAGGTAATTTTGTTTGTCTGTGTCGTATTGTTCTTTGTTATCTGATGATTTTATGTGCTTGAAAAAAACTGAACTAACTAAGTAACTAACTTTGGGTCATTATGATAAGTTGCTCTCACTTAATTATTATGCATGTGAACAAGCTTTAACACAAAATTAAGGGGAAAAAAAAACATAATCTCTGCTGACTGAATGAAGTGTAGGTTTTAAATATGTATGTTCATGTTATGGTGTTTAGTGCTGACCTTCCTGACACTGATTTTCACATGAAATGCCAAGTAACAAATAGTGCTGGTACTACGTAAATGTGATTATATGATGAACATGGAATTACAAACATACACCAGAAAGGTATGACATCTATTTAAGTCAGTAGTTAAACAATAGCCATTTTTACACAGAGATCCTAGAAAAAAGATGAGATGGTGATGTCACCTTTTTTCCACCACTGACCGATTTACACGGCCAAGACAAAGGAGTAACAGAGGTGAGACAGGCTGGACAGAATCAAGGGGGCGATGATGCAGTGCAGTGTATAGCCCACATATGGAGACACTGGTATGGATTCCGTGGCAGCTGCCAGGGGTGTCACAGCTACACGCTACAGGTCCCGTGGCTTGGTCCCATTGGTGAAAATGGCATGTAGCTGCAGAACCAGTGGCACGAAGCTGCGGCATCCCAGGTGACTGCCACCGAATCCATGCCAGTGTCTCCATATGTGCACTATAGAGGGTCTGCATGTGACGTCACTGCTAGAGGAAGTCACCGCGGTTCCGCCCACTGAGTGGCAGAAAGAGGGAGATGAGTAGGAGCGTTGGCGTCAATACTGTCTAAACTTAAGAAAAATATTTAATAAAAAATGAGGAAGAGCTGTTGTGCGATTGATTGTATGAACAGGTTTGAAAAGCAGTCGGCACTATCGTTTTACAGACACCGAGAGCCAAAGAAAACAGAAGTAGATGGATCCACAAATCCAGGAAACCAAACCTAGATTTGTGGATCCCGTTTGGTGTCAGGTAACATTAACTTATGCTGTATTTTTGGGTAAAATCATACCTTAAATGACGTATTGTTTTGACTAACGTTATTTCTTAGTAAAGCTCTTGGTTTTATGATGAGATCTTTCATGGTTTTTGTCTTCATTTTGTGATTCTGAACCTTGTGCTCCTACATGATTTGTAAGCTAACTTAAACTGAGGCTAACCTAGTTTTTCAAATACGGAGGAACTGGAGAATAAAGCCACGATGGCATATTAGGACCACACGAGAAAATAAAAACACTTGTCACTACGAGTATAAAGTCATAAAATATCAATATAAAACCTGTAATTTTATGACAATAAAGTCGAATACAAAAAGAATCACAATGTTTTGAGAATAAAGTTATAAAAAAAACATTTGTCATTTGTTTATGAGATTAAAGTCGTCATATTCTGACAATAAAGCCATAATATTACAAGAATAATGAAACCATGTATATTTGCTTCAGGTAAAAATAGCGCTGATCCCCTACCACCTGGATGTCAGGATACTCCATTTCTGTCCACATGTCAGTGTTCATGGACCACTTGCTCTTTGGTAGCTCGTACGGATCCATGTCCATTCCAACTGTCCTTAATTTAATTTCAAATTTCACATTTTCCCGGTCTCGCTGTGTTTACTGCTACACTCCGTCATGTTAAGTAGGTTGGTTTTTGCCACTCAGTCTGACTTAGAGGGGCGTGGCCCAGGGGGGAAGTGACGTATGTGCATACCCTCTATACCACAGGTGGCAAACATGCTGCCTGGGGGCCAAAACCAGCCCGCAAAAGGTTCCAATCTGGCCCGTGAGATGAAGTGCAAAATGCAAAAATAATCATGAAGATATTAACAGTCAAGGGCATCAAACTCAAAAATAATAGCATAATAACCTTGAAATAATGACTCCAAACTTTCTTCTTGGTTTAATACAAGAAAAATATGATATTATGCCTCTAAATAATGGCAACACCAATTTTTTCTCTTTGATTTATTGCAAAGAACATTCAATTCTGATATCCTTTAACAATAAAATGTCAATAACCTGAACAAATATGAACAACCTGGAATGTCTAAAGGAAAATAAGTGCAATTTTAACAATATTCTGCCTGTTTGTGCCTTGGTAGATCTAATCTGTAATGCACATGTAGAAATCATAATTTGATGTATAATATTGATAAAATTGTACTTATTTTTCTTCAGAAATTTCATTTTTTTCTAATTATTCACATCTTTTTTGTTTTGAATAGAAACAGTTTCATCATTTAATGTTATTTTTTGCACTAAAAAATTTGGAGTTGTCATTATTTATAGGCTATTATGTTATTATTTTACTGGTCCGGCCCACTGGAGATCAAATTGGACTGAATATGGCCCCTGAAAGAACATGAGTTTGACACCCCTGCTCTATACACTGCGCTGCATCACCGCCCCTTTGATTCTGTCCAGCCTGTCTCACCTCTGTCACTCCTTTGTATTTGTTTTGTAAATCAGTCAATGGTGGAAAAAAGGAGGGATCACCATCTCGCCTTTTTTCCGGGATCTCTGTGTAAAAGTGGCTATTGTTTAACTACTGACTTAAATACATGTCATACTTCCTTGGTGTATATTTGTAATTCCATGCCGTGAAATCCATGCCAGTGTCTCCATATGTGCCTGCTGTCTCTCAGGCGCTGGGGGTCACCTTGGTTGCGGAATGAGAGGTGTTCCTTTTACATAGCATTCCGGAATCCTGATTCCACCTTTATCACGGCTTTGTTACTACCTCCAGAAGTGTTATAGAGCCTCGATAAAGATGGGACCAAATGATCTCACCATTTTGTTTACGCTGATGCCGGAGAAATATTCCCGGAACAGAAGTGCTGTGTGAAAGGGGCTACTGTATGAACATAAATAAATGATGTAAACTCACCAAACAACTCTATCATCATAGATAACCTGGAGAGAGACAGAAAAGGAAAGACTTTCAGAAACAAGTGAAAGACTTCAAACAAATATTTCTTGAGGATACAGATTCACATCTCACCATGATGAGAGTCAGTACAGACAGGATGTAGTACATGGAGTCTCTAAACAGGGACCACCATGTCAGAGTCACCGTCTGTGGAGGCAGTTTAACAGTCATTTTACTCTTAATGTTGACATTTTTAACTGGGGAAGTGATGCAGAGATTACAGTGTTTGTCAGTTATTGGACCTGGCCTGCGAAGATCCCACTGAGGCCGATGATGACCAGGATGTTGAAGACAGCGGAGCCAACAATTGTACCGACTCCAACGTCTCCTTTAGTGATGAAGACACCTGTTGGAGGAGAGAGGACGTGTTTAATGTGTTCAGTATCTGGCTTCGCTTTGATGCAGATTAGATCAAATCCCAGAAGTCTGTTGTGTCTTATCCAAGTCTGTGACCTTTTCCGAAGCTGTAACACACATATGCACAAACACAGCCCTGTTTTCATCACTGTAGTAGATTTTACAATGACTGCAATCATTTCCTAGAGATTTACCCGAACCTTAACCATAACTGCAACATGTCCAAGCCTAATCCTAAAGACTTAACCCTAAAACTAAATGATCTGCATTATAGAAGCATCTAATCTTTACCTCAAACAGTTAGAAATGAATCTGATCTTACATTAAAACAAATGGGAAAATGTACTGACATCTGAAACAGAGAAACTAAGACGGACAATACAAAAGTCACCTAAAACATAATTTGCATGAGGCATTATTTTGGAGGCAGGGCAGCTGTGACCTAGAAGGCTGGAGAAGCGGCTCGTGACCGAAGAGGAAATGTTTGCTGATGTGCCCTTGAGCAAGGCACTTCACCTTCCCATTTGCTCCCCAGGTGCCTGATATGGCAGCCCACTGCTCCTAGTCTGTGGTGTGTTCCTGCATGTTCAGTTAGCGATGGGTTAAAAGCAGAGGGCCGGTTTCAGTGTGTGTTGTATGTCCATATGTACAGTTGTGGAAAAAAGTATTAGACCATCAAAAGTCACCAAAAACAATGGTTATGCAATCAAATACTAACTCCTGTGTGTATCATGTGACTAAAACAGAAAGAAAAGAAAACATGGAATGTCTAAAAGCACTGTTTTTGACAGTACAATGCCATAGATACTGATGTAAGAACTGAAGTGATTTTGGTTATTATCGAGAAAACAGGGAAAATGGATAGATATCAGCTCTGAAATTAAACTCTTATGAGCTATTTTTTTGTCATTATCATTATATTTGTCAAAACAAATGTACCTCTAGTTGTACCAGGCATTAAATTGATCAAGAAATTAAAGAAAACAAGGGTGGTCTAATAATTTTTTTCCGGGACTGTACATCATACACTATATGAACAAAGGTATTCAGACACGTTTAAGTCAGGTGTTTCTTTTCTAAGTTGGGTCTGGGTTACAAAACAACAATGACAAATGTCATAATATAGTTTTATGGCAAGTTGACATTTATAAACCATACAGACAAAAATATTGGGACAAATCATGGCTACACCACATAAGATGTCCTGTTCATGCTTATTTGAGACATAAACATCAATATTTCCTTAAAATTTAATGGAAGATTTTTCATGTTCTACGTGAAAAGTGATGAAAGTAGAAGTGATTAGGTGTGGTAGAAAATTATTATTTACAGTCAGAGAATAAAAAAACAGGTAAAGAGGTAATTTAGAGGTAACGCATTTAAAATCATAGTCACGGACAAAAAAAAAAAAAAATCAGTGTTGAGAGAAGTTAACTAAATACCATCTCTGAGGCATTTTGGAAGATGACAAAGATAATAATTTAACCAAAACTCACCAATACAATGCAATGATATTTATCACAAAATAAAACTACATTATGACATTTGTAATGATTGTTTTGTCGCCCAGACCCTTGTTAGAAAAGAAACACCTGAATTCAGCATGTCTGAATACTTTCGTCCCTATAATGTATACACACTGAAGAAATTCTTCTTTTGGTCATTGTTGACTATTCTGTGCATTTACTTTGTTATTTGGTATATAACCCATAACTTCTGAATAAATATACCAAAGGGTTTTTACTGATATTGGGTGGGTGACTCTTGCACTGCAGAAACTAAAACTACAATGACAAACTCCAGTATTTTTTCTATTTAAATGTTTGAGTTGTTTCTTCATTCTGACTTGCAGGGTTACAAACCGATGAGTGAGGTGAAAAGTTCAGGAGCAGAGCTTCCTGCAGCCATAAACGTGGCCCCAGCCACATCCTCACTGAGATGCAGGTTCTAGAAAATGACAAAACAGAGGATGAAACTAGCTTGACTTACAAATGCATATGATAATATAAAATGAGTTGGGTTTTTTTTTCATACCTCTGATATTTTCTCAAGAGAGGGGACAAAGTAGTCGTCACAAACGATGGCCAGAGCATAGAACATGTAGATGGCCTGGAAAGTACCATTGAAACAAGAAAACAGAAACAAAGACACCAGTCATCTAGGTAAGACCTCTAGGCAGTGAAGAGAAAAGGGTCAATAAAAAAGAACAATATACAGCTTTTTACTGATTCAGGTTTAAATAAAAATACTCACACACAGAGCATGAAGACACACTGCACCATTCTTCCTCTCCTCCTTATTGAAGATGTCCTTTGGAAACTCATTGATAGCTGCAGAGAAACAGCCAGACCTGTTGATACATGTTTCTGATACTGTTTCCAAGACATTTCTCCTGATTGAATACTGGACTAATGCCTGGGTGAAAAACTGCACTAGTTGGACGTGAATAATGATAACTACAACTAAACTTATCAGTTACAAGTGTATTTTTTGTTGAAATAACATGTGTTATTGTGCATTGTGGCTGCTATACCAGTTTAATTGAAGGTGTACAGGTATAAAATATTCATGCAAATTAACACTAAAACTAAGCAACATGAGGCCAGGCAGAATATGAATGAATGTAATCAGAACAGCTGAAACACTGATTTCATGAATGATTTAGAGACTGTATTTACTGCAGATAAACAATATCATTGTTGCTGTGGATTTTTATTTTCGAGCTCCTGATTTTTCTACGTATAATCTATAACAATGTACAACATCTACTCAGGGCTGAAGCTTCTATCTGGCATGAGCATCTTTCTTAGCATCAAGTATCCAAACAATTCTGAATTAACTCCAGCTTATAAAAAAGGCACATGAGGCATGGTTCTAATTTTGTGTTATTATCCGGCGGAGTCTTTTTTTAGACAGCATCTCTAACAGACTTGGCTCAGCCCACATCATCATCTAGTCTTTCACTGAGGAGAGAGACAGGAAGTGAGGTGAAAGTGAAACTGGCAGCTGCTTCCTGTCCTTCCTCGAGTGTAAAAGGAAAAAAAGAAATCTGTTAATGACAGTTTAGCTTCCCTCTGTTCCCCTGACATCACAACAGAGAGCCTCGAGAGAGCGGTGCAGCTCCAATTTACAACTCTCAGCCGAGCTGGATGAATTTAAACTAGTGGGGAGTACGGAGCTATAAATAGCTCTTGTGCAGTGTGAGACAACGCTGGGTCGACAAGCACACAATAAGCACTGAGCAGCCGTCTCAGTGTACACTGCACAGCAGCTGCATGGAAACTGAACAACAGGCTGCGTGGATTAGGAGAGGGTCCCTTGTGATGGGGGGGGGTATGAGATTTGATCTTTGACACTAGAGTCAGTAAGTGAGAGGAGGAGGCCATATGTTCCAGAGGACAACAGTAACTTGGTCATGTTTAGTCAGAAAATGTAAATGTTTGTGCACTTATGTTTACACATTTGTGCCTGAGTGCAGCTCCGTCTCAGCATCTTCTGCATAATTTTTTAATGCCTCGAGGCGAAGGGAGTTTCTGAAGGTTGGCAAAGTGATTTGTCTCTGTTTTTTTTTTTTAAGAAGAATTTTCCTTATATGCCAGCTGTTATTGCAGTGCACAGCTTGTCCAGTAAATCATCAAGGCTTAGCATGTAAACTTTCTGTCATCTTATCGCACGGAACAGCGAGACTGATTCTCCTACACGGCATGTGTCTTCTCAAGCAGCCCTGATCAGCTGTTGGACATCTGTGCTCTCTGTGGCTTTAATTCCTTCACCTTCGTCTTTGCGTCCGGTCTAACAGACCTGGAAGGCTTCAAGTCTCATTTCTGACCCAAACATAAACTCCCAGGTTAGGCTGGTGCTGGAAATTCAGAGCTGCAACATGTAGCTCAGATGGACGCTTTGAGGAGTTGCTCTGGTGAAGGCAGTTGCTATAGCGACCCTCTCCCTGGGGGCAGCTTTTTCTTTTTTTTTCTTCTTTTTTTTTTTTTGATGGGTGGCAGTAGGAAGCCAAAGGCAAGGCGACTGCATGAACAGTGAGGAAGGGGGAGGTGAATATGTGTTTCCCATGGTTTTGAGTTTATGAAAAATGGAAAAAAAGAGAAGTGACAGCAGCTCTGGATCGTAATGTCTAAAAATATTTATTTTTCCTTACAAACCCTCAGGAGAGGTCTGAGAGAGCAAGAGGGGGGAAAGAACACCACATCGAGATAGAAGGAGAATCGAGGAGACTGGAACAGTGAACTGGTTTAATACAGACACAAATGTCCTCTGCCAACTCTTATACCATGGTTTCACAACAAAAAACCACAAACTGAAAGGCCTGAGTTAAAGATGATATCACATCTGCAACTCTCCAAATCAGGGATTTAAGACAGATGTGGCATCAGCTTGATAAAGTCAGTTTTGTAATCAGAGATCGAGCAGAATCCAGTCTGAGTGACTTTAGTGAAGAACAGGGCTCAAACTGACGTGTTCAGCTCTAACATCATTTCTGTTTCATGCTGGCAGTAAAAGACACTGAAACTCCTCCAGCTTAATATATTTTAACATCTAATTCAGCTAAAATACAACATCTTTAACTTCTTCACAATGTGAAGGACTTTTAAAGAGATTACACACAAAAGTGGAATGTGAATTTGGAACTACTGTTGGTGTTTAATACCAACTGAAGAAGCTCCTCCAACAAGTTTTAATAATAGCAGCTGGAGAGATTACACTGGAGGAAGTTTATATATGTTCTTGTTCTTCAGTCATCTTACATTTATTCCACACAAACCACCGCTGTGGCATCAGTTAAAACAGAAAAGACAGCAGGAAAAGGGGCAAGACTAGATGAAGCTGTCATGTACTTGGTGACTCACTCATCCATGTTTCAAACAAGAAAAGGGTCATTTATTAAGACACTTCATAAAAATACCACTTTATTAATGATGATGATGATCTCTGATGACTTCCACAGTCAGATTACATGTGAAGTTACAAGCTACTGAAATTTATTTAACTGATCAAAACGTTCAGTTCACTTATATGTTTAAGGATCCGAAAGTAAGAACACTTTAAGATAAACACAAAATAACCATGAGATGAGGAAAAAACAGGTTATCAATGTTACACTTAATTTTTGGACAGTTTGTTCCGTTCTGCAGCTGACAAAAGATAATCTACTACTTTTAGCCTTGACATACCATGTCTGCACTATAAAAAACTTTATCAGCCTTTACTTTTGTACACCGTAACATTTATGACACTTATAAAACACTGCACCCAGTGTTAAACTGCAGCAAAGCTAAACCACTCTCTGGTTGATTCTGGTGTGAAAAAGGTCAAATAACTCATCATATTAATGTCACGCAACAGATACAGTCATATGTCAAGATCCAAAATACATAACTCCTACTTTGTGTGGCACAGTTTTATCAGTTTAACAGGATATGTTTACAGAGTACAGGGTGTTATAAAACATAAATCCTTTTTTACTACAGCATTATATCAAAGTTCAGATCAATAAACCCCATGCATTGGATTACATTTTCAGGTACATCTGCAATGCCAAACCTACTCTCCACTAAGTGACACCATGCGTCAGTCTGCTGCAGGAGACCTCAGTGTAACTGAATGACAGACAGTGGGCGGCTCAGAGTAATGTTATTGATCAGAAAAACTGCAGGATGTCCTGGAGTCAAGCTACGTTATCGACTGCTGCACAGAGTAAAGTCGTACCGTGCTCCAACCAAACGAGCTTTTCTATATCGAGCACACACAAACATACGAACCTTGGCAACGAGCCTGCATTTTTCATGAGGAATCAAAAAATAAATATTTGATCCAGGTGTTTAATGTAAATTCAATTATGCATTTGTTCTTTGATTCGCGTCCCTTTGAGGCACGATGAATACAGCGCTGATGAAACGACAGCAGGGCTTCAAACCGCACCAACAACCTCGCCTATCAATACAAACACTGAACATCATGTACGCTGTTGTGACTCAGGTGAAAAAAACTGTCAGGATTACAGCTTTATCTCTGAGTCTGATCATACAACGTGCCCACGATCACTGCCATCACCTCTGGAAGTGAAGAAATCAACAACAAAAGATCTCCCCCTCATTAATCATGACTTTAAGAGAACATTTTACCCTTTTTATCTCTTAAATATTGAGTTATTTTTCTACAAAGAGTATGTGTTTGAAGGAAAATAAGAGAGAGTAAGACTGAACAGATTTCTGTTTCAGATTTTCCAAAATTTCAGAGGGATTACAAATAAGAGTCAAATTAACCATTATTTGCTTTGTGTGGGATCCATAATGTGACATTATGCTGATAAAGATCCAAAACAATCTGAATACAATTTCTTTTAGACTACTGCCAGCTTCTCATTCTCCACTCTGTCCCAGAAAGCCAGAAACTGTGGCTGTGGAAAAATACTATTCTCGGCGGAGTGTCGCTTGCCAAAATAAACAACATAACAAGCCTTGACGACACACACACAGTATGAGCCATTTACTTCATTTACATCATTTGGATTCATTTGCTGCCCCCTCTCCTTGCCGTCTATTTTTAGGTCTTCGCTTTGCACTTTTAATGCTTGAAAGACAGAATTGTCTCGGTTTCAAAATTTAGCATTCAGTTGCTTAGCAACAATGGTCTCACAGGCTTGTCAGCTGAAGGCGGATCACACCGTCTCCATCTTGTTAAGCAGTGGAAGGATAAAAAGAGAGAAAGGGAGCCTGGGGCTGGACGTTACTGTGCAATCCCTAAGATAATATCCCCGAGGTCCAGGGCAGGCTTTTTAATCACACTACAGATTATGCAATCACTGTCAGATGGCCTGCTGAGGAAGAGGGCGGCAACCTGAGCCTGGAGCCGCACTCACTGGTTTGTCTTAATGTACCTGTCCAGCCTTTTGTTTGCTGCATGTCTCCAGTGTATTACCACGGAGGAGCATCTAGCTACGGTAGCTTGTGTCTTTGTCAGAGATAATGAGGGAGATCTGTTTGCAGCCAGGGGCTCAATAAAGGTTAAGTGTGTTATCAGGCAGCAAAACACAAACGTCTATCACAGCAAATGGAGCAGAGGTACACAGATACACTGAGTCTCATTATTTTATCTCTCAAGAGTAAAAAAAAAAAGTACAAACACCTCTAATGTAATATCACAGGAGAAAATGTGTGATGGACACTTGAACGTGGGGGTCGGTGAAGTGTGAATTTATTCAGCCACATAATTTGTCCTTGATATGTCCAAGCACTTCTCAAATAGAAGCTCTTCAAACATACAGCCAACCAGGTTTTTGTAGTGTCACGGAGCGGTGGATTAATTTCACAGATAAGACTATCAGCAGTTAGAATGGTTATTTAAGCTTAAAAATAGCTTAGCAGTTTGAGCTGGTGATACATTATTGAGAGGTATTATTAAAATCAGTCACACAACAGATGACTGAGTGTGTTTTGTTTCTTGTGTTTCAGATGAGTGTGCGTTGACTGAAGTCAGGACTGAGCCTCCAAAACAAGCTAAATATCATGATAACACAATTTAGTAAAACACATTTAAATCGTACAGTTACGGTCTATATATAGTTATACTGATGCTGCAGTGCTGCTTAGAGATCTTTTGAACCAATTAATGCCCGATCAAACACTGTGACAAATAAGTAAAATAGAAAAGAACTTTGTGATTCTGATCTTCACGGCTGCCTCATGACAACTGAACATAAACAAATGATGTGTTTTCTCTGGGGCTGGGAAGGGTTAGATGTTGTAAGAGGTTTTACAACTACTTTGCACAATTTTAACATCTATTTTGTATTATATTATTAAATGGTAGGTACTTATATAGCGCTTTTCCACACTTTTATGGCGCCCAAAGCCTCACATTCGCCCATTCACGCACACACTCATACACCACTAGGCAGCTGCTGCCATGCAAGGCGCAGCCAGACCCTACTAAGAGCAATTTAGGGTTCAGTGTCTTGCCCAAGGACACTTCGACATGTGGACAGTCAGAGGTAGGATTCAAACTGCTGATCCCTTGGTCATTGGATGACCCACTCTACCTGAGCCAAACCTTTTTTTTCTCCATAGTGGAAGAAAAATCGTTGACTGGATGGGCCTTAGATCTGTCACATTTATTAGAAATTAACAAAACAATATAGAAAATGACAAAAGTAGTTCAATTTATGCTACTGGTTTTGGACCTTAAGTAAAAGAAGAGCCACTCATGACCCTGAAAACTGCAGGATATTGATAAAAAAATATTTTTACTATAAAGAAATTAAGCACAGTTAGTTCAGCTGAGGAAAAGGGCACGATGCAATAATGGCATTAAATATATGGTGGAAAACAATGTGGAAAATGTAATGTGGAAGTATGAGATTTGTGTTTCACAAGATTTTAACTGTTGTCCAAAATGATCGAAATCAGCTGAAATAATTTCCATCAGAGGGTTGTGTAATAGGCGACACATCCTCACAATGCAAATGCATGTTGTGGTATTTAGGATTATGGACTCAACAGTCACAGGCCTGGTGCATGGCTTATTATTAACACATCTTTATTTGCATACATGTAGCTTAGAATAAGGCTGAAATACTGCACTTGGGCATGAACAATGGAGGTGCAAAGAATGGCACAAGCTGTAGAGAATACAAGATTGTGAGTGACACTCTAACATTAGCACAGTCATACACTAAATGCAAATGATATGAAGATACAGAATTGTTCTCTGCCAATAAGGCAAACCTTTTTCTTTGTGCAGCTGTGCTATTTCATCCACTCTACTCCATTCTCCCTGCACAACAATAAAGACATTTCTTCTCCAATCTGAATTTTTAATAATAAGACTGTCAGATGTGATGAATGCAGCTCATGTCTGGCAGCCAGCTAATCAGCTTGGGAACCAGAGAAACACAGGACTGTTTATGGCTGTCAGCTGGCTGCATGAGGAGCAGTTTCACTCTGCCCAAACTATTTAGGCTCCAAACGGAATCAGGAAGCAAAGCAAAGACAGTCTACCATCGAAAATCTAATCTAAGTTTTATTCAGGCAGCCTCCCCTTTGGAGTTTCATATGTCTTCCTGGATTTTTCCGTGCCCAGGCTCAAGACTGACTACACACTCTTGACAACTGACAGCACTTAGTCCACATGACCTTTCAGTCCACCTGCAGGGGAGAAGCAGAAATCTGTGGCGCTCGCTGCCCTCTGTGTTCACCTGAATGTACACAAACCAGCATAACCAGACACACTGTAGAAAAAAAAAAGCATCTCTACGGTATTTCAGTGTTTTCTAATGACCTCCTAAGTTTAATTAAGACTCCAAATCTGACTGGATCAGGACTTCTATCAGACAGACAGTGTGGAGGAACAGCGGGTATTTATCCACACACACAGGAGTGACTCACCTGCTCGAGGCTCATCCAGACTCAGACTCTCGTTGTCTGACGTCTCCTGCATCAGTCTGCGTGTCCATCGCGGCGTTCCTCCACTCACGCCTGACCAGAACCCAGATGACTCGCTCCCTGTTACAAAAACACCTTCAGTTATTATAGTGCACAGACAGACAGACAGACAGACAGACAGACAGACATGCTTGAAGTTTTATGTGACTACAGACACACACTTTAATAAAAATGATTAGGTGGATTTTTGAAGGTGTTGGAAAAAGCCAATGAATGAACTGATATCAACCTGCAACACTGTTTGAAATAAATTGAATTGAACGTTTAAGTCAAAAGAATATATATCTAAAGAAAAAAAATGAAGAAATCCGAATCACTGGGAAGGAATTAATTGGCAAATCTGGAAGTGAACATCAAACTAACTGTGAAAAATCTAGGAAGGGAGCTATTTTTATTTTCAGAGCTATTATATTCACTTCATTCACAGTCAGTATTTCCAGCTGAGTAGCCTAATCAGCTGTTCTCAGAGACAAGTTTGTAAAACATCCTATCGGTGCTGATTTATGGACCAATCCATTACTTTGTCTCCACTCATTTTCAGTTATCCTGGCTTATATAACAATTATCAGTCAATAAAAAGCAAAGAAACTGTGAAAAATTTCCAAAAAAATAAAACAAAACAAGTGGTGCCAGGCACAACAAACCCCGCCCCTCGCATGTACTGTAGCTTATGTTGGCATCGATCCAGCTGATGTCATCATGTCTATGCGTGTGCTGATGTCATAGACACAGACACATTTTGGCCATTAAAAGTAAATAGGAAAAAAAAAACATTCTGAAAATTCATAAAAAAATTTAACTTTGACCTACTTTTCTCAAAATGTAATCACATCTATTCTGGGTCACTGTTAATCTATAAACCTGGTTTGGCATGAATTGAACCAATAGTTTTGCTGCTAAAGTGTTAACAAACAAACAAAGAAAAAAAAAAAAAAAATCAAAAACAATACCCCTTGCCTTTCTTTCAGGGGGTGGGGTAAAGACTCATCTTAAAAAAATATATATATAAATAAATCTGTTGATAAATTGATTTATTTATCAGTAACTGGTTTCATTTGTTGCTGGATCTGTTTGTAATGAAAAGAATAAGTGATGTTGCACATTAATGAATCTCACTAGGTGACTCTCATGCTTGTCATAGTTTTACGTGAAAAAGCAACTCCTAAACATTCATCCCCAGTGAATAATTCCAGTATTGTACGTGCCTCCTCTTTCATGTGGCAGGAGCTATTTCTGAGAGCCATCACAGGCTGTAGTTTCATGTTTCTGGCTGTGGGAGATAACAGTGTGTTCAGTAATTCAGCTGCAGTCAGCTGTCCTGAGCCATCAGTACTGAGATCTCTACGGTGTGTATTTCAGTTGTGTATTTTATTCCTCGATGGCTAATCTCTGTATGGGTTTTCAGTTTTTACGGCTTTACGGGGGCGACAGGCGAGGAACTCCCCACTGATGCATCTGTCTCATCATCTCTCCTACAGGAAACCGACACAGATATCCTCCACTACCTCCCACCGAGATCTTTCCACCAAGACCCAAGAAGATAGTGAAGCGGTTACTCTATTCCCGCGTGCTACACATCGTCCTCTTCTTTTGCCTTTTACCGGCTTCATTTCAGTGTCCATGGCGTTTCATGATTGGAGCGTCCCTTTGTAGCTCCCAGCTCAATGAGCCCATTTCACCAGGGCAGCGGTCGAGGCCGAGGCAACACGTACAGGCTTTCATGTTGTGGCATCAAGAGGAGAGCCACTCATATGAAATTCAAATGTGTTGTTGCCACAGATGGCACTGCATCATTTTCACACTTACAATTCTCTATCGCCTGAAGCTTAGCTCGTCTCATTACAAGAAGAGGAAGAAGAAATGTCTTCTGCACTGAGATCTTATCAACCCATGTGCAACTTACTACAATAGAGAACAAATAAATATAGGTGTGTGTGGAAACAGGGCTTGAATGAAGACAATTACATTTATTTTTAATGATTTGCAAGTTGCAAAATGAGGATTAGTGCCTCCTGTGCTGTCACACACTCATCACAAGGCGTTCTGTAGATGCAACAGTAATGCAGGCTGTCACCGTTTCCATGGAGACACCTACACGTGTGAACTTTAACATGAAAAACTAGCTTGAGTCCTGACCATGGCCTCTGAAGACAAGGATGTGCTACCAATAAAAGGTGGATATGCTTTATGCCATAAAGCATTTCCAGCTTTAGTTGGATTTTAAATACACTAAAGTTTATGGTATTTAAAATATTTACTTAATGTTATTTGTTACCATTGCATCTATAATTTTAATAAAGAAAACTATATTTGGAGTCATGCACTCTAGTTTTTTTTTTTTTTTGGCAAATAAGTACAAAAAGTTTAATCAATATAAACAGAAAGAACATGATCATAAACAACATATTCTTAGTAAATATATAAACATCCCTGTCCATAAGAATACATGTCAGAAAGGGAGCCTATTTCTACAATCAGAAGTAACTCAAATAGCAATTTAATGCTGATCTTATTAAAAATGTCACTTGCATAGATATAAAAGCCTCATTGTTCCTATTGCTATTAAAATTTTACTTGACGGATGATGAATTCAGGATTGAACCACGTCGAGTTTTAGTCTGTATTAAAGCATTGACTTAAAGCAGTGTATGACTTTCATCCCGAATTTTTTTTTCAAATTTATAAAACCCCAATGATAGCCAAATCCTTCCTACTATATAATGCACGTTCTACTATATTATGCACGTTATGTTGCTGCACAGGAGGGCGTTTGTATGGATTTTCCTCAGCCTTCACAGGCCTGATCGCCGCCAAACTCGCCAAATGAATAGAAACATTACGTGACTATCTACTAGGCACAATTTTATGTCCATATTCAAATGTTGTGAGGTATGCCGGGCGATTTTAGCCTCTCTCTACTTTGAATTCTTCATCCTTGCCGCCATATTCCATTTTCAGAAGTGGTTATGCTGCCGTTCATGAAATTTCTACTGCTAGCAGACGATGCTACAATGTGAAGGCTGCAGTTCACTACCGCTGTATGAATTTAATCATGCTTAACAGGCCAAACAAATACATGCTCTTCCCTTCATGCCTCAAATGTCGGCTCAAATGATTACCTGCACAATGCATGATTATATGGTAGTTTACAAGTGGATAGTGGTGGCAGACAAGTTCTACTTATCATGTTATCATACAATTGCACCACGGGTACAATGCCTCTAGTTAGTAATCCATTAGTCTTTCCATGCTTATGTACCTGAATCATTTCCCTCACAGTGAACAACTTTGAAGATGACTCAATCATAAACACAATCCGCTTGTTTACATAACAAACCGAAACGTCACTTGGGCCTTTTCAGAAATTTTGTCGCGAAGTGCATTGTGGAAATAGGAATTCCATACAGCAGCAATTTTGCTGTCTCTTGGTGAGTGTTGAACCCAAATGTCACCTTTACCTCCATCCATCGACTAGACTCATTCTTTAAAACAACCCTAGTGGACTGTAGAATTTTATATTGTAGCGATCTGGCTTGTTTTCTTGCCAAATCTGTGAGAAACCACTTTCACTTGGTTGCCATTGCATATTTGAAAAAATCTGTGATGAAAGTTATACGCTTTAATGTACTGATGAGTGATTTTTTTTTTTTTTCTTTTAAATTGTAGCAACTAAATGCATCTTTTGTACTTTTTTTCCCCATTTATTTAACTTGATTGGTTTTTACTCCATTTTATTTGATTAATTTAACTCTGCCTTCTGTTGTCTCTGTAATTTGTGCCTTAAATGTCCTTTATGTGTGTCTTTAACGGCTGTGTGGATGGACACCTAAGACAAATGGTATAATGAACCTTGAATCTTGAAGTTACAGATGCATTATAGATGTGCAGGTGCCACCAAAAACAACACTGAAAAAAAAAAAAAAAAAAACTTATATCACAGTGAGCATGACAGTCCTGACTGAAACAGAAAAAATGTGAACTGTCCATAACACTGAAAAAACAAAAATCTAGTTCGACCTTTAACAGACTTTCTCAGGGGAAGTGCTAAGTGAACCAGATCCCACTCATACTCATGTTTAAACAATAACCACACTCATAAATGCTCTGTGTACTGCGCTTTAAATAGTATTCTGCCTATCTATGCACACTACAGTAAACTCTGGTGAAAGATACAAACACAGATTAACAAGGAACATTAACATAGCAAAGGTCATACCATTTCTCTGCAGTTTTACAATGATCCTTTTACAATTTGCTTATAATTTCTGTGACCTTAAAGATTTACATTAACTTTACGACTGCAGTGACTCTTGCAGACGGAAACCTAACCGTAAAGGAAAGCTGCAGCAGGGCAGTGAAAGGTGAAATGTGGTGTTTGTGTGGAAATATCCTAATCCTGCTGCCAGTCTGCTAAACATAAACAGCCTGGCTGAATGCGCAGAGGTAAGTGTAAATACCATAATATTCAGTGTAAATAACACAAGTCATAATTTATCTCTCTACACATCTGTGCTGCAGGCTGTCAGACATTCATTCATGACATCTTTAAAAACACAGACTGTGAAAAAGGTCACACACAGCAGAAGTCAGCAAAGCGGTCAAAGTCCTTTGAATGTACGGTATCTTTCACAGACCAAATTATGTAACCGCCACAAATCATTAAATCACACCTTTTTTTTAACTTGACACATGGCTACGATGAAAGAAATCATTCATTGAAAGTCCAAAGTGACACACAACAATCTGTCCCATGTAGAAACAAGACACTTGATCCTGTCAATCGCACATCGACTGGACAGACCGGCTTCCTCTGGTCTTAACCCCAAACACCTTCACTGCCTCCACAAGACCAGACTCTGGTCTGTGGCGGCGACTGTCCGACTGTGAAATCCTCAATAGTGGCAATGCAGGTGAGCACGGCTGCAGCTGAAACCCGAGTCTGTAGATAATCATTTATAAAATATTTGATTACAACACATTGAGCTCATCTGCGGTGTAAATAACAGATGTGAAGACTTAAGTGTTATGCTGCAGTAAACATCTGATCTAACCATGGATTCACACTAATATTACATCAAACTGTTGCACTTAGTGGACACAGAATTCACAAACACTACTGTTAAGTGACATATGGTACATTTGTACATTACATCGTGGTAGAACGGTGTTCACTATCAGCTCTAGTAGCATCAGGAATGTTTGGTTATACTTTAATTTATATCTGTGAACATGTGCACATGTCAGACTGAAAACCTTTATCACAGTGTAAGATGGATTTGGGAAAGTCCTGTAACATCTCACCACATGTGTGTGTGATTCATGTGAAAAACAACAGTGACTACTGCATCTGAAGACAAATCTTTTAATGGTGGATGGATGAAATGTCAAAAATCATCCATCCTGGTGTGTGCAAATTGTGTCACAGTATAAAAACTACATGACTGAACACGTTGATTATAGGTGTTTCATTGCTAAAAGGTGCCTGGGATGCAAAGTTATAATGGGAAACGGCACGATGTAGTTTTTTGTTGCAATAAATACCATTGCAATAAAGGTTTTAATATGTTTTAAAATGTTTTGGTTTCATTTTACTACTAGATTACTGAAATATTTGTCCTGATCTGACAACAATGAACTTAAAACCACAAGAAACGGTTTCTTCAACTCTCACTCAAGAAGAAAAAACAGACTTAAAAAAATATAGATTTGACATTTATCATGATAGTTACTGACAACATGATTTTTTTTTATCAGATAATATTTAAAATCAACAGTCCTATGAGTTGTAGGAGTGATGTGTCCATGCTATGACATAGTAACTGTAAACTCTAGTAGGAAAATTTAGTAAAACCTAATTCTACTGGATTAGAGTGGACTATTTTTTGTTGTTTTGTTTACTTTTTCTACTTTAAGTTAGTTCCATTTACAAATTCCTGTGCAACACTCACTCTTCTGCACATGTTTGTGTAACCCTCCATGCAGATTTAATACCTTTGTCTACGAGTAACAATGTAAACTGTTAAATAAATGCATATAAAACCATCATATAAACAACACGAATGTCACCACTGTCTTTTTGCACAGTCCTGAGTTGCTTATATGGGTCTATGACATTTTGAAATCATCTAAAATGTTACATTTTGCCTCTGAACTCCAACACACAAGCCAGTTGTTTATTCAGCAGAATAAACTCAACAACTTTCCCCCGGGGGTTTCTCTTACTTCCCTGTTGTTTCCAACAATGTCTGTTGCTCTGGCGATCTTCACTGTGGTGCTTTTGCTTTCACCACTTCCTCATATGTGTTTTCATGAATTTTATGATTTGGTGCATTATATTGCAACTTGTTTTTTTTCTATATTTACAGTATGTTTTTGGCCTGATCAATACTGTTAGTCTGCATCAGGTCAGCGCGTCCATACATGGCTATAAAACCAGTGGTATTTAAGATGCCGGTGTAAGATTTTCCGATTATTGTTAACATGTCCTGCCTGTCACGTTACAAACAGCAGACTGGATTTTTGCTCGGTGCTTTTAGTTTTGTGGCCTTGGTCTCTGTTCAAAAAACCTCTTCTGGATGATGACACACTCATAATTTAAAGGTGAAGTATAAATATTAATGACATGGCTCTTTCAGGAGGACGCTCTTCCACAAGGGACGGCATACAACACCAGAATGAAACTAAGTGTAAATAAAACACTCCTGATAGAATACAATACATTTAATATCAAATAGTGCACGTAGATGCATAGACACGGTTAAGGAGAAAAAAAATAAAGCACCTGATGAGCGAATGTGACACCATGACCCCATCAGCAAAGATGCAGAGCAGGATAATGAGCTCTGCCTTATAACGCTGCTAGGAGACACAGTAAAGCATCCCACCCAGACTTCACTTACGTCCTCGTGAATCTAAGACAAATATAATCCAGCCATGAATTGATATTATGTAACTGGAAATATCTGCAAATATTATAGAGGTGGCTGGAATTAATAGAAGCAACAACATCACAGAAGATGCACAACCTTGTCACTGTTTTCAGACAAATTCCTCTTTTTATTCCTATTTATACACAACAGTAAATACTTTTGACCTGGTGCAATGATTACATAGAGTTCCAGTTACACTTTATCAAGAATACATCACATTGTCAATCATTTCATGAGAAGAGGTAAAACTATTTTATTCCAACTTTATGGGTAACAGTGTAGAATCACCATATTGTAAATATTTAAGCTAATTACAATTATCATCATTTCCTTTGTCCTGAAACCAATATGAAATGTCATATTTTATCACTATTTCCACATCTGTAATTTATTTGTATGCTTTGGCAATAGGCTCATTTACTTCCGCCTAATCTATTCTCTGCAACTTTTGTTTACAACACCAAAAAAGCAAACAAAAAGCCCATTTTTGTTTCCATGTTCCAGTGTTCAGTGACAATACTATGTATACTAATGCTGTCTGTGTAAATAAATAAACTGTTGTTAGGCTTGTATTGTAGTAGCGACAAAAATGAAAGAGAAAAAGACAATTAATATCATAAATCTCAATTATTTCTATCAGAATGACTGATCAGCTGAAAGGTCGGTGTGGTGACGGCCCTTGAGATGTGGACGTCACAAAGGCAGGAATCCAATGAAATCTGATGATTTATGTGGAGGTGAAGTACAGCTTGTTTCCATGTATAGATAACAGCAGTCACTGTATAATGTGTCCTATGCTTTTCCAGACTGAACCGATAAGACATACATCCACATGACAATCAGGAAATCAGCAGAAGTTGATCAAAGGGACCGTGATGATACTATGTCATGAAATGAAAGTAAATCAATGTATGTCATTTTTTTAATCTATATTCAATGTGACTTTATTTACTCTAAACATATCCTCAGCTAAAGAGGCAGGCTGGGAAAGGTAGAAGTTGTGAAAAAAGGGAGACTATTTAAGGATGAAGCAAATATGTTCATCAGAATGATTCCATTAGGATGATATGAAGTGTATTTTAACTGAGACAGACAGTTCTATGCAAAATATACAGTTAAATCCAAAAGCCAAAGGGTCACATAATGCTAGATGGTTTACAGTCATGTTAAAACATGTCTTAAATCACTGTTTGTTATTTGAAATGCTACGTTTGTGCACAAGCATCTGCATTTTTCCCCCCATGACACATTGTGCTCAGATCATATGATGTGAGAATGCATCTTCAAATGTATGCAAGTCTGTTTGAATACAACTTAAATACATTTGATGCACAATGCAGCATGTTTCTGGTGTGATTGTAAAGACTGATTTGTACCTTCTACAGAAAACCCTGCATATAATCAGATTTCAGATCAATTTAGAAGATAAAGCCAATAGACTTATGCATTTGCTGACTGTAATATGAAAATAAAAATACATATTTTAACATGGACTGAGGTGTGAGTTGCATCACTGCTGGATTATAAAGGTATATTATTTAATGAGATTTTCCAAAACACATTGCCAATATACATGTTGTGTTAAATGTCAGTATTTTATTAAATGTTTACCTAAATTGGAATGTGTCCATGCTTCCTAAACAGATGACAAATGTCTGCAAAATATGCACTGATGGTATAAATACCACTAATCATCTATTTGTGTTTTTGCATCAATATGACTGTTTTTCCTTGTGTGTATGTCTAAGAATATCCCCTCCGTGAGTCTGGGGTCTCACCTGGAGCCTGGATGACCTGTACGAGCCAAATGACGGTGGCCAGCCCTAGTCCACAGCAGCAGAACCGCTGGAAGGGCCGCCGGTGCCTCCGAGCTGCTCTCATTCCTCAGCCGGCCGCATTTCCACCAAAAAACATCTGTTGCTCGCTCTCTGACACTTGTTTCCTACTTTTCTCTGCAAACGGCTCCGTGCAAACCCACAGCCAGAGCACCTCCAGCAGCAGCAGCGACTTCTCTGCCAAGTTGTGTCCAAAAACCCCCCAGACACCAGCCCGGTTCGGACCCCCTCCTCACTTCAGCTTCAGTCCCAGCTCTGCTCCCGGTCCTACATAGCGGGTGAAGGCGTAAACCTGATGACTGCGTTCATGTGTACAGTCTGAAAGGTCGACAGCGGATCCCACAGTGTGGTGCAGCAACAGGAGGCGACATGCTCTGCTCTGCGCCCAGTGCGCCTCCGCTCCACCACCTCCCTCTGCTCAGGCTGCAGTACACAGCCTCCACCAGCAGGCGGCGACAAACACAACAGCCCGCAGCAATTCAAATCACTTTATTTTTGGCCCCAGGGGGTCATTTAACCCTTTCACACATGAACTGTTAATAAACTAGTGGTACTTTTTGACATAAAATGTATCCAATTGAATTTCTTCACTGTCTTATGTTTATATATATACATATATGTTCCTGCAGCTGTCATTCTGCACAACAGAAACTGCTCCAAATAATTCTGTGCAATAAACCATGCAATAATGAGCACAATAAACCTTGCAATAAACCAGCGTTTTTCAACCTTGGGGTCGGGACCCCACATGGGGTCGCCTGTAATTCAAATAGGGTTGCCTGAAATTTCTAGTAATTGATAAAATAAAAATAATTAAAAAAAAAAAAAAAAAAAAAAAAAAAGAAAACTTACTGATGAAAAACATATAGTGAGTTGACAGAGACAATCCCAGTACATAAAAGTCATGACAAACTGTCAAGCTGAAACTGAAGCACTGTGGTACTGTTTATCTTTTAAATGTTCATTGTGGTCGGTTTCAGATGCTGCAGCTCTTTCATAATTCATAGTTTGAGTTATTGTTTGTTCGGTATTAATTGTCAGCCTTGTAAATCCAAGCTGGACTGACTGTACATATCCTGACCAAGGAAAATAAAATTCTCCCTTTGTGCAGTAATCTACACCTGGCTTTTCTGCCTCTGTCTATAATAATATACATTATATAGACTAAATGTCGTCTGTCATTAAACATTTATTTGCAACATAGTATAGCAGACTATTACATGATCAAAAACAAATTAATGTCTCCATTTTGAATATCTGGGGTCGTCAGAAATTTGTGATGTTAAAATGGGGTTATGAGCCAAAAAAGGTTGGGAACCACTGCAATAAACCCTATCCCTATCCAACCTGTGGCATGATCAGCATGTGCACAGCTGTAAATTGCATATAGCTTTTTTAGTTTTTTAAAATTTTTTATTTATTTTGATTTTGCACTTCTTTTACTCTTGTGTGCTTTTGTACTTTGCTGCTGTAAACCTGGAATTTCCCCTTGTGGAACTAATAAAGACACATCTTATCACTCTTATTTAGCAGGACACACTGCTATTCACTGTAGTTCCATACATCAACATAATCATAAACTCATCATTAAAGCTCTTTGCACAAAGAGAATATATAACTTCTGTAGGAAAACATGTAATTTCAGTGTAAAATATTACTGTCCACTGTGATTAATCACATGAATCAGTGATTATATTCTGGGAAACTTTAGTCACAGAGACAAAAACCATAAGGATTAAACTGTGAACAAACTATTCCCTAAACCACAGGCCACCAACCCTGTTCCTGGAGAGCCACTATCCTACATGATGTTTCCCTCTTCCAGCACACCTGACAGGTGTTATCAGGCTTCTGCAGAGCTTGATGATAGGCTTATCATTTAAATCAGGTGTGTTGGAGGAGGGATACATACAAAACATGCAGGATAGTAGTTTTCAAGGACCAGGGTTGGTGACCCCTGGCCCTACCCGAAACAGTAGCTTATTAGAGAATTTCCTCGTAATCCTTTTTTTTTTTTTTTTTTTTTTTTGATTCATTAAACAATAGGATAAGACTTTATTTATCTGACAGTGGGGAAATTCAAGTGTGACAGCAGCAGTTACAGAAAAGTGAGCAAAACAAATATTAGAGCTGGAGTCATTACTGCAAATAATGTAGCTTTGATTTAAAACTGTGTTGCTTCAACATCATGCATGAAAGGGTTAAATGTGAATCCAGGAAAATTAAGTAAATATAATATAATATAATATAATATAATGAATAACCTGAACAACTTGAAATTTCTCAAGAACAATATTATGCCTCATCTTATCATTTACACATGTGCATTACAACTTACAGAAATTTCAGGTTCTTCATAGGTTATTTACAAAGAAAGCCCAGTGAAAAGATGTCAGAAGTGTAGGTTGTACAATTTAAAATGGCACTAATGCGGGAATTTTTCATGCAATAAGGAGCAAAGCAATCTGTCATTGTCCACATACTTAATATAGTTTAACTGCACCGTATATTTTCCACTGTTTCAAGCTTTGCAGGGACCTTCAGGGGTTTCCCTTTCTTGATGCCAGTTTCTGTTCATAAAGCCATTGCTGTCTTTTCTTTGGAATGATGTTGTAGTGTTGCAGGCTGCGTCACTTGTCACTGTCATCACCCTTTGGTCAGATAAACGTTCAATAGCATTGACATTTGTGTTAAGTCCTCAGGTCCAAATGTTCCTTTTTGTTGCTAATTTTCTGTGAGAAAAACATACCTGACAATACTATTAAAGAGACAGTGACGTCCCATGGATTTTTTTTTTAATATATCACACTTAATCCTGTCAGTGGAAATGGCTCAGTTAAGTTTAGTTCAATACATTTTTCCTCAACCAGTTGAAAGGAACAGTAAAGGGTTAATGTGCTGAATTAATAGCCATACAAATGACTTCTGTAATCCCACCAAACTACAGATGAACTAAAATGCACATGTAACCTTCAGAGTTTCATTGCTAGGTCTGTTGAAGATGGGCAGATTCCACTGTACTGCTAAGTTATTGTTTGTAATAGTCTTGTATGAACTGTAAAGGTGCTTAATATCAAACATCATTATATTGTGCAGCTGTTGCTTTTCTTGTGGCCACCCCCTGCAGGCTGCACCCAGCAGGAGGAGATTTTGAAGTTTCCCTACTCCTGTGAGCCTCCATGAGCAGGGAATGTCCATCCTGACAACTTAATATGGAGTGTTATTATTATTGTTAACATAAACAAGAGGACAGTCTGCCAGCAGAGTGAGATGGCCGGTGTCCAAAACTTCAAAGCTGTTATATTATCTGATAGTAGTCCTAATAGTAATATTATCTAAAAATGTTCTTATGCAATTTTTAGATTTATATTAGAAGATAAAAACAATAACCAAGGCCTTCAGTAAATAAAGGGAGAAGATGTATTTTTCATAAATATTATTGTATATTATTACTGTCGGTCATTTCTTTCTCACATGGCACCCCTAGCTCTTGAATTAATCCAAAATCAAAATGTTAAAAGTAAGTGGACTACCCCGCTGTCTGTTTAGGGAAACAAAGACTACTTGTCACATGGAGACCTTCCAGAAACACGGTGAAGATTAAGAAACACTGCCTCAGCGCTGTCTGCTAATAATCCACCCTGCCACTTTCCCAGAAAGTACAAGAAAGTACACAAAGCCTTTTGCGTAAAAGAGCAAATAGTCTGGTTAATGTCTTGTATTAAAAATTGAGACCTTTAAAAAACAGTCCAGAGAATGAGGGCAGCCTCACCGAGCAGCAACGACATGAAGAAACCCAGTGTTTTTAACATGAACATGAAACTTCAGAGGGGAAAGGAGAACATGTTTATTTAGACAACATGTGTTGTCTAAAATGTGAGGTTCTCCAATTAACATGTTGCATATTTTACAAAACTGTTTGTTTTTTGACTGTGAGTGAAATAAAGGAAACCAGACACTGATGTTTGAACAGTTCAACTTTGGTTCATTTAGTTTGTAAAAGTTGTACCTGAAATCCATGAATTGAAGTGTTTCCTTAAAATAGACATATTTGATATTTTAGGATTTATAAAAACTTCTGTTTGCCTCTGAGCATTTGAAGGGCTCTTTGATAAGACACCTATTGTCAGTGTAGATGCTTCATAGATCTACGTCTATAAAATGTCAGGGTGATAGATGTCTCATTTGGCAGAAACATTACACCAAAGACACATCATCCTCATTTGCCTGTTGTGTATGAGGCGACAGTGCCCTACTGATTTAATACACAATATGCAGCTCTATACACCAGCACTGTAAACACACTGCTGCACAAACACACACATACACACACATACACACACACACACACACACACACACAACAGCAGCACACGGCCTCTGTATTTACAGAACAGATGAGTCAAACTGCTGTTAAGCCCTTGAGCTGTGTGTGACACATAGCCCCTAGTGAAGACTCCGTCCTGCGCTCCAACCCCAAATAAAGACATGGGCCAGCGCATTGTTGTCATCAGCCCTCCTCCTGGTGTCAGGGAGGCGAAGATAAAGCGTTTCTCTGCGGCTGGTGTTTAGAAAGGCCTTCCAGAGGACAGAGTCCTGGGAAATGTTTGTATGATGTTGTCTTGCTGTATTATGATCATGGAACAAGCTTTGGAAAATGCACTTATCTTACCTCATGCTGTATCAAATCAGGAACATGGAAGTATGCATCCAATCAGTATTTCAGTTTTCAAAATCTTATCTCTCTCTCTCTCTCTCTCTCTCTCTCTCTCTCTCTCTCTCTCTCTGTCTCTCTCTCTCTCTCTGTCTCTCTCTCAATCTCCTCATGTATATACGTGACTGCATCCTGATTTTACTTGAAAACAGTTGAACTGAACCTCACTGAAGTAGGTTCATATTTTTCTTAAGTCTCAGACTAAAAAAGCTGCTGGTGACCAGAAGTATATATTGATCTAAAATGTTTAAATAACTTTTGAACCATTGTTTCTATTAGTAAAGTTAAATAATTCAAGTAAAATGCAGTTTCTCAGCTTTTCACTAGTATCAGGTTTAATCCATTTGGACGTTCAGAGGCTCCATAGTGAACATGGAAACACCCTCTGATTCACCATTAAAGTCGCTCTATCTATGAATTAACTCTGAACTTTTATGTACACGATCAACAAATTCTATATGCAAAATACTTGATTATCAGTGCAGAGGATAAAATAATATAGTGATAAATCCCAGTTGGATGTTGAGAAAATCTAATTTAAAGTCATTTGAAAGTTGCCACAAAAAGCTCTTTAAGGGTTAAAGAAGTCTCCAGCATTTGTGAGAGTTAAGATGCTTTATGAAAATATATGACAAAACAGTAACAGAGGAAATTGTGTTCTGTGTAAAAAAAAAAAAAAAAGATCATCAAAGGTGCCTACAATCTCATTTTCACTACTTTTAGGACCGGAAAAGTTGAAATTAAAGTATTAAAAGTTTCTTGTAGATGTTAAATTACACATATCATGTCACAGATAAAGAGATAATATCCTCCTGATGAGGTTTCAGAGTCGGGGCAGAGCTTCTCATAACGTGCTTATTCAGCTGATTTTAGTGACAAACAGGAAGTGAGACTGTCTGTTCTCATTTCTGATCTGCTGCTTTGTTCCACATACATGCATGTATCTGTCCAGTCCACCTGCGGGTTTTCACAGTTTATAACCCGCCCTCATGATCTTTAAGCTCTACAAAACAAATCTCCCTCTGAGGTCTAGATTATACTAAAGCCTTTGAAGGCAAAAAAAATGTCCACAGTTGGATCATTTCTTTCTCAAATCATTGATATTTGTCGCCTCAGAGTCGTGTCAAATCGCTTCAGAGGCAAAACACGTTTATTCACCGTGACAAGTTGCAAATGTGCTTCTAATGATGAATTGTTTTTGCGTCTGCATGTGTGTCAGATGGAGCGCAACAATCAGATTTAGATGCTGTTTGATTGTGTGAAGATGAGTTGTTTTTAATCCTCCTCATCATGGGCCTGAGCTGCAGATTTTCATTCCGATACACACCTGGTGCACTGCTACAAATAACCAGGTGACATGATGACAAACCAAAGAGGATATCTGAAAACATCCCTGCATCCTATCACCCACAGTGTTAATGATTTAAATATATTGATTAGGTGAGAACTGTGAGGTTTACTGGAGTTAGATGTGTGGATTATAAGTATGTTTGGGCATTTTATTGCTGCCTTTTAGGGCAATGGGATACAGCAAATAAGCATCAGGTACACTACAAACAAAAAGTTAAGGATATTTCAGTTTTTCTTGGTCATTTTTGCCATTTGTAAATAAAACTATGTCTGGTCATTGAAAAAATGTTTCAATTCAATTCACACGCAAAAAAAGAAAAAGCACTGTGCAAGAATCCCAACTGAAAAAAATAGCCCAAAAATTAAAAATGTCCTTAACTTTTTGTTTGTAGTGTATGTTTAACAACAAAGTCTGCACAATGAAAGGGAAATATGCACATCTGGCCTTACAGATGATTACACCTTAAAATCCAGCATCCAGTAACTGTTCCTCAACAGCTCTCGGTAGAATAGTGTTGAAATCTGCATATCCTTTTACCCCAATATCAGAGAAGAGAAGGGAAAATGCAGAGGAAAAATGAACAATGTGTAACTGTAACAGGCCTAATGTATTTTGAGGACCCACACACAACACTCTCAGGTAAAAGTCAGAAATGTTCTTTATTATAAATTCAACAGAAGCAAACTGAAATGAGGATGATCTTAGGTGAGCAGGTGCTAGGGCCGATTTCAAATCCCAAATCTTCCACATGGCAGGAATACTCTACCTTTAGGCCAGAGGTGCAGGCTGGAGGCAGGGCTGAGTGCAGATAGTGGATGGAGGACTTGAGGGGACGACAAAATAACAGGAGACTTGGACAACAGCAGAGGAGTCAGAGCTAGTTCTCAGGGAAGCCGAGAATGGTAAAAACCAAACAGACACAGGCAGACGAAACCCAGGGAACAAATAGGCAGACTTTGTAATCAGGGACAGAAGGCTGGTGGGTTTACCGGGCAGAGACAGGGAGATGTTGTCAGGACAAGGCCAAGTCCAAACTAGGAAATCAGACTAAGAACAAATGCTGGAGTCAGGCATGATGCAAGAACAACCTGGAAAAGAGGAACTGAACCAGAGCTGCTTATATGACGGCCAACTGATTAGGTACACCTGTGAGCAACAGGTGGATCTATCTATCTATCTATCTATCTATCTATCTATCTATCTATCTATCTATCTATCTATCTATCTATCTATCTATCTATCTATCTATCTATCTATCTATCTATCTATCTATCTATCTATCTATCTATCTATCTGTACTTGTACTTTTACAGCTTTAAACCTCATGTTTTATGAGCTGAAACCACTATTCCACAGTACACTCCTCCCACAGATGTGGAAATTAAATCCTTGTTTATACATTTTTCTTCTTCTTTCATCCCACTTTGTCTAGAGCCTTTTAGACTCAGGTCTTTTTATCCAATCACACAGTGACGTTGGCTGATATCATCTTGTTGAAGTTCAGCTTTAAACCCTTTTCTTCCTGAGCTGCTCACAGCTGTCACTTCACAGCTCTGTCACCTCCTGTGTTCATCATAATCCAGTCCAGGATGTGAGCTCCGGTCGTCCCCTCCATCACACATCTTGTTCTAGTTACTGAGGTCGTCTGCAGAGTTTCATGTTAAATATTCAGATACTTTTTTAATGATGAAAAAGAATTCACTAACAGCCCATTATTCTTTTTATCAGTAATTTCATGTTTGCAAGTGAAAGTAATTCTAAAAACTAATCTCATTTTGAAGCTTTGCTTATTAACTCAACCCATTACAATGCTGTTATCTCGTCTGTTTGACACCATGTGGCCGCTGACAGGACTATGGGTGACTAATTTGTTTCTGATTCCAACTTTTTGTTTTATTTGGAGGCATTTTTTTCCACAAACCAAAAGGAAAGGAATAAACAACCCCACAGTCCTTCTGTATCCTGAAGTCAGCCACATAAATGTCTTAACTCGGTTAGATTTTTGGGCCATTTGTCACTATGTCAACTTTGCTTGGGACCTAGTTTAGATTGTTTGGATTTAATTATTTCCAGATTAGGTCAGTTTGTGATGTCAGTTTTTTTTCCCCAGTTTTGTCCCTTTTTAGGCCATTCAGCCACATGTAGTTTTTCTTTTCTCTGCAAACATCATTCGATTAAATGAAAAGAAAAGCATTCGAACTGAATTTCAGCATCAACATGTCATGTTAAGCACCTTTTCCTTTTAATTCACTTAAAAATCATATATTTGTTGGTTTGCTTCTTTTGACAATTGGTACTCATTGAGCCATAAACGTTCAGAGATATTTGAGACCAAAAACACTCAGCTATTATTATTCATATCTGTTCATCCAATCACTTTTTCCTCACACGGTGAATGATGAAGACCAAGAAGTTGTGACGGTCCAATAGAAACCCTTCATGTGCCACAAAACCTCAGTGAGTGCAACCAAAAACAATGAAATGAGATCACTAAGCAGGGTAACATACATTACATGTTCAGGTAGGCACAAAGTCAGAGAAATAAGCCTTCACATAACACCTGAATGACCAGTTTTGACCATCCATTCTGAAGGAAGAGATTCGCTCATTAAGGCGTACCTAATGGTGTTTTAAGACCTTTTTAAATATGTACGAGCTAAAGCTGAAATAGCTCAATACTAGAATAATAATAAGAACCATCACACTAAGCAAGACTTGCAGATTTTGCTGGGTCATATCATATATGACTGTTGGTTTTCTACAAAAAGAAAAAAAGGGGGGAAAAAAAGCATAAATTTGTAACCAAACCCACCATTCAATTCTGCTCTATTTCACATTTTTCTCATTGCTTCCCTCCAGTTGACACAGCTACAAGAAAATCCACATTTGCATGATTAATAAGTTACATTTTTTATACAGACACACATACAGAGAGGAGCTTGGAAGTTGCTTGGCACATTCTCATGCTTGACCAGCCTCCTACAATCTAAATAACTATACAAGACACAGTAAAACAGGTCTTCTTACACCATCTTCTCCCTGTTAAGTCATGAGGCTTCAGCATGTACACGAGATGAAACGAGGAGCCTGCATGGCCACGGGTAACACTTGTCTGCATAATCATCCTGCAAAAGGAGGGCGTACACAACCCAATGCACTAAGTAATAACATGGAACAGTTCACCTGTACATACAGTATCTTCACATACTGATAAAGTTTAGATTCATAATTTAATCTGAATATACTGTATCTTAATATGCTGGTACCAGGTATTCACAGTGACTCTAAAATAAAATTACAAGAGGAAGTTTGTACAAGAAACAGGAGCTTTGAGAGTTTGAGTGACTGACAAATGTTTGGCATCCCTTTTTTTTTTTTTTCTTTTTCTTTTCAGAGTTCTGAGTTTGTGTTCGAGTCAGTTCTGTTCAGTTTCAGTGGGATTCAGGAGAGCTGCCCGGGCTTTCGTTGGCACTGAGGAGAAGCAGTCCGACTCCTCTGAACACACCTTATTATTGGTGCCATCGGCGTTGGACACAAAAAAGGTGAGGTAAGGTGGCGTCGGGGGGGGACGAGATTTGACCCACCTTGTTATGCTGAGCAAGACATAACCTGGGCAGGCTAAATAAAGTACAGTATGTGCCCTGTCCAGTGTCAAGTTTACAAAAAAAGTGCAGGAACAACACAGAAACACACACAAACACACACATCAGGGTGGACTGGTAAGATTTCACCTATTTGTCCTTACCACTACCACTCATAAGCCATACTAAACAATTACCCAAAAGTCACTGTAGACATCCGCTGAACACAAAACATGTTGAATACGATATTCTGTATTTCACTATTAGTTTAAGGTGTTTCATTCAGACACCTAAAGCTATTTTGCCAGCTGAAAGAAAAGCTGCCTTTTGGCATTTTGTGGTTCAGGCCAGCAGAAGATCTACAGTATGGCTGCTACAATAGTGAGGTTAGAAGAAAACAGCTACAGGCAATCATGAAAGGAAGCCGAAGCAGTTCTTTCCTGCCATTGTCTGTGTCTTCAGGAGAGGTATAACCCTATTTAGTATCCCTTCAACTCAACTCCCAGGAGGAAAAGCGTGCACTTTTTTTTTTCATTTCTTCCAGTTTACATCCCTTTCTTATATCCCCTCTCCCTAAAAAGTCCCAATTTCTTAAATACAGTACTGCTTAGACATGAAGAGGAGGATGTTCTGCAACAGACCTTGCTCTGAGGCCAGTCAGTTAGCATCATTACATCTTTTGTAGAAATAGACGGCTGCCTAAAGGCTCGTCAGTGTCATGTTCCTTTTTTTTGTTGTTTTGTTTTTGTGTGTAATTTTGAGGCCTTCCACACTATCAGGCAGAACCACACTCATTGCAACTACAGAACTACAGGTCTGGCAGAGGGATAGCAATACTATGTACTTTTCACATATATTATTGGTCATATATATGTGTATGTGTGTGTGTGTGTGTGTGTGTGTGTGTGTGTGTGTATATATACTTTTGGTCATTTCAGATAAGACACCACCAAACATGCTATACAGTGTCTCTCAGTCTTCATTGCCACTTTTTATGCAAGTGCTATTCAGCCCAGCTTGTCAAGTATTTGAAGCAAGGTACAGTAAGAGATGCACACATACATACATACACACACAGCGTACACACACACATTCACAGACTTACATTATCATACACTCACTAAGGTAAGCACTCTGGCATAGCATACCAACTCAGCAGCCTGATAACTGCGCATTGGTCAGTCTATGTGATGTTTAGAAGGTCTTTTCTTGTATTTTTGTGTGTTTATTTGCATACTCCTTCACCGAGAGGCAGGTCCAAGGATTTGTATCGAAGCTGTGGTCGTACACAGACTGAAGAGGGTGTGTGTGTGTGTGTGTGTGTCTACTTTTGCAAATATGTATAAACAAACTCGGTGTACAAGGACGTTGTACGTTTTGCATGTTTCCACAGATTTGTTTGTGTGTGACGGAGCTAACAGGGCTTGTTGACGTTACACAGCAGCTCGGTGACTTTGATGAGGCGGGCCACTGTGCTCTGTGACTCCTCCTGCAGCCGCTGGTTGTTCTGCCGGAGGCTCTGCACCTCGGCCTGCAGCACCGCCTTGTCCTCCTTCTCCTGAAAGACATCGGCACAAAACAAAACAAAAGCTGTCTCTCAGATCGCTGTGGCAGGAACAGGAGGACAGTGACAGGTAGAGCTGAGGCTTTAGGGGACTACAGTGGACATCGAGCGTGAGGAAAAACAACATAAACAGTGTAGACAAACATCACAGTGCAGGAAAGATGAACAAATCAGGATACCAAACAGTGCTGAATTAAATTCTTCCTAAATTTATTGCTGATTTTACAAAAAAAAATAAACAATTAAACTCATGTGCTTAACCACTTTCAGGTAAAGATAATGAACATTTGCTTGCATTTGTACTATTCTTGACATTCGCAAAGTTAAACGTACAGTATTGAAATAATGCTTCTAGAAGTCTCTCAACAAAAACAATAGTGAAAGATGCGGTAGGAGATGATACTGTGAAGTAGCATGCGATCATTAAGTTGTTTTCACCATCATTGCCAAGAATCTATCTAATGTGTCTCAGGCAGAAATCATGTTTACACACGAGTTAATATATTAAAGTTTTATTCACATTACGTTTAGTGACATATATTCACATTATGTCATTTCATTCTAATGAAATATTCGCCAATGACATGAAAAGGGCGACAAAATGAAATGGGCTATTACATTAAATAAAATGATAGATTTCTCTTAATTCGAACATTGTTGGAAACATTTGAAGTACACAAGTCAACCAAATATATAGGAATATTTTAATGCGGAAATGTTACATATTATATGTTTAAACAATTCATTCATAATTGAAAAACATCATTAGATGGTGCCAATTAAAGACGGAAAAACAGAAAACTTTCAACAGAACTGGAGAGGAATATGACAGACACACAACCTTTGACATCTGCATGGAAAAGAAAATAACATGGTAACCATCTGCTGGGGCTGTTTTAATATCTGAAATTAAAAACGTTGCCACATTAATATACACTGTTACCCATAAAGTTGGAATAAAATATTTGCACTTCTTCTCATAAATTGATTGTGACAATATAATTTATTCTTGAAAATTAAACTCTAACTGGGACTCAGTATGTAATCATTGTACCTGGTCAAAGGTGATTACTGATGTATGAATAGGAAAAAAAGGAGGAATGTGTCTGAAAACAAAAGCATTCCAACTTTATGGGCAACTGTGAACTACCTGCACAAGCACACAGGTGTTTAAGTGAAACGGATTCATCATCTTTTGGTGATATTTAGTGAGATTATGTGAAGTGCAAATAAAACTGATAAAGTTGAATTAATGTGAAAAAATGTCAAGTCATAACAAAAAACTGAACAAGTAGGCACAACAATAAATAAAAATAATGTGAAGGCTGTAGTTAAAGTTTCATTACAGTATCAGAGGTGGTGTTTTATAGTGAACAGCAGGAATTGCTGCAGGCGTTTTACTGTGTAACAGATATATTGTGTAAGTGTAATTAATTACTGTTTCTGTTTTTATAGGCGCATAAGGCACAGTAAAGAAATAATGGGATTTACATGGTATTTAAAAATACAAAAAAAATATGTACAGTATGATATAAGGCTGATAAAAATATGAAAACATCTTTCACTTCCACTATCAAACTATATGTAGTGTCTAACAAATAACGCCAAATAATAACATTAATGCAATGGGCTTGTGTTTTATATATAAATATAGCAGTGCTTTCACATTTAAATATGACTTACAGTACAGCAGCTTTTATTTACATCCCTTTTGTGAATACTTTTGAGTTTATTGCATATCTACATGAGTCAGCTCTGACTTTCTCTCACTGGAAGGAGTAGCGTGGATGAGAGGATTTGCACAGGCCTGCATTAGAAACCGTCTCACTCCAGCTGCAGAAGCGTCGAGATATTATAAACAATTCAAAGACTTTTTCCTACCTCCTCACTTTCCTGTGGCACTCACTCAAAATAAATATTACAATCTAAAATGTATGAAGCATTCATTAAAGTCATAGCACCTTTTGCAGGTCATCCTGCAGCTTCTTCAGCATGGACTCCAGCTGTGATACCTTCTCTTCGAGGTGGCCTGGAGAGTCACTGCAACAAAAAGGAGCAGTGACACTTTGTCAATAGCAAATACATAGTTTGGAAATACAGAATTGGGAAAAGGATTAACAAACTGTATACAGTTTACCTGATTTAGTTTCTAAATAAGGACAGCAGGATGAGTATGTTCCCTGGAATCTGCTATATTTCTACCTGTTCTGAATAGGTCACCTTCATTTCTCTGTCTGTCTGTTGGCAAGATTACACAGAAACTACTGCAATAATTTGTGAAATAACTACAAAGAAGCAACAAAAGAAATTAAACAATTACTTAAAGTGAAGGTGTGGAAGTAAGTGTTTTATGTGTTCTAAATCTGTAGGAAGAGTAGGAACCCATTAAAACCACTAAATTATGGAGCTCAATAAAACAGGCACATCCTGGAATCTTTGTTTCACACCCAAACTTTGACTGAATTACATGAATGCGGGCTCTTGGTGGATGTATGCGCTCTATTGAGTACTTGTGTGATTAGAAATATTTTGATATATTTTCTAAAACAAGCTGAAATCATCAGTTCAAAACACCTCCTTGTACATCGGATACAGAGTGCACTTTGCAATTTGCTTGATTGGTGGAGCTGTCCATCAAACTGACATACTCAAGAGCTCAAGACGCCGTCCTCTGTGCCTTTAATGAAACCTGTAATACTCAGGGATCAATTTACAGTAATTGCTACGGCTGACAAGCAGACCCATTCTGAGTAAAGCTATCCCATGATGCATTTCTTTCGACTGCAGTTAAACACAATGACTACGCCCCACAGAGTGAAGCGCAGAGGAGAGCAAAAGCGCAATAACAACATTATGAAACAACATCCACCATTCTCTTTAGAACATTTGACTCAGTAGAATATTTAAGTGTGGAGATGCTTCATATTGACCTTGATTTATGGCCTATTGTGCACAGTAATCCAAAATTTATTCATACCAAGCATCTGCATCCGAGGCACTGTTTTAACTTAATGTGCACTCGTAGATAGAGTCTTCTCCCTTAAAGCGGTTTAACAATTGGCTTCTGGCAACTAAGGAACTATAAAAAGTAAAAGAAAAGCAAATAAAGTGGTGAGGGAGAAAGATGGTGATGGCAATGAGTCAGACATCACCTTCTCATACACTGTGTCTATGTGTGAGCATGTGCAGACACACCAGCGCATCTCTGACTCAGCAGCTTTCTTTATGGGGAAAGAAGCCATCGCATTGACTCAAACAGTTGGATGTAGCCAATAAAATCTAAATAACCGAGAGAGAATAAAAGACTAAAGGCCTTATTGAGCTGAGTTAAAGAAAAAGTGCAGTAATTCAGGCCGAAAAGAACTCAGTAAGACCAACTGCAGAGATATTGAACTGTCCAGTGGTCCAGCGCATACTGTGCAGACTTTATAGCAACCCACCTCTCCTTTGTGTCCCTTAGTTTCCCGTCTGCCTGGTCAGCTCCTGCCTGAGATGCATCTCCAGCTTTGCGGTCTGAAGAAGACGAAGAAGAAGAAGAAGAAGAAGAAGAAGAAGAAGAAGAAGAAGAAGAAGAAGATGATGAAGAAGAAGATCTTTATTATCATAGTCAAAAACATGCTTTAAAAATAACAAAGAAAGTTCTGGTGCAACAGCAAAAATGTAAAAATACAATATAAATAAAATGCAATATGAATTACTAGTAGTATCTAAAACTCAAACATAGACACATTACATAAAAACACTGTTATAAAACAGACTCCAAATATGATACTAATATGGTTGAGTATAAAATGCAAAGTAACATCTTAGACTGCAGTCGGGGTTTCTGCATTTTACTGCCTGAAGAAACTGTACAATAGCCTTTTTGTGATATTTTTGCATTTTTTTTAACCACATATAGGTGTTTCCTGGCAGAACCAAACTATTCTTAACCCTTTTATGCACAGTGGTCACTGCAGTGGACAGTTATTCTACAGCTGTTCTCCTGTATATTCATGGATTTTGTTGTTTTAGTTGTGTATCAGCCGACACAGTGGACACTTATGCACCATCCCATAATACACTGCAATTCATACCATTACTGGAACTTTGCAGTTCTTGAGAAACCTGATCTGTAGCTACATATTTTAGTGTAAATACATTGCTAATTGTTATTAGACTGTAATTAACAGGTTCTTTTTTTTTTTAGCTGTTGTGTTTTGTTGTTTTTTGCATATTATTTGAGTGAATAATAACTACTATTATAGTATGTTAAAATGTGAGAAAACATCAAATTAGCAGCATTAAAACAATTTTTTCTATAGTTTTTACACAGTATGACAGTAAATGCATGTTTCTTTGCTTCAAAAATTAAATGCATGGTGTCCAGCTGAGTGGACAATTTTTGTAACTCCATGAAAAACAGGTTCATTAAAAAAAAATTCAATCACATTGGGTTTTTTTCAGGCCTAAAGAGGAATAAAAACACTCAGGAAAAAAAAAATCTTGATTAAGGTTCTCATAATTTATGCATGAAAGGGTTAAAGAGGTAAAGTTGTTTTAACATAAACAAGTTACAATTAAAAGTTGATGTGTGTCTGTTTTCATGTCATATCAGTATTTGTTTCTTTGTTATCAAGGTATGTGATATGTACTGTAACCATAATCAGATCCTCACCTTCTCGTGACAAAGCCTCCAGGATGCTGCGGCAGGCTGTGGCCAAGTCAGCGATGGACTGCCACTCTTCCTCTGTCGAGTCTGTCGTCTCTGAGAGAACTGAGAAAAACGGGGAAAGCTTTGTAACAGTCTCTTAAAATGTTCAACTAATAAACATGATCCACAGAACACAGGGACAGTAGGGCTGTGGAGCACTGCAGTACGACTTCATGACCACAAACTCAGGTTCAGCTGTAACAACAAGTCACCACTAGGTGATGCTGTTGTTTTACTGCAGCAGACACAGGAACAGAAAAGTGAGGGAAAAGGGGAAATGTTTGGATATAAATTTAATCATACTTTTGAGCATTTGAGAAAACATTTATACAGAGTTTCTGAACAAAATTTAGTTGATAATAAAAATGCCACAACAGAAAAGGATAATTTATACTTTTCATGTTTATCAGTATGAATTATTTTATGCAAATTCTATTAAAACTTGAAATATCCACCCACTCTGTTCTTATTTTTTTGCTTCTGTGCTTTTTCTTTCATTTTGGTTGGTTTATTTTCCTTCTTTTCTCTCTCTTCTGTTTTTTTTTTTTTTTTTTTTTTTTTTTTTACTTTCTGTGTAACTGGTAATTGTTATTTGTCACATCTAAATATACTTTACCTTGTTGTTTTTGGAATAAATAAAGCACAAAAGCAACTTAAAACTTCAGATGAAACTTAAAGACAGGGAGGGTTTGAGGTCTCTCATCCATAGCCTCCAAACTGTGGAATGAGTCCCCCCCCCCCCCCCTCCTCTTATGTTAGGCTGCCCTGAGTCTGCCTGGCTTTAAAGCTTGTCTTAAAACTCATCTGTATGCATTTGCAGTTTCATACATGATTTGTTTATTATTCTTTGTGGGCAATTACGGTGTTTTTTTGTGTGTAAATTGGATATTGTTTTTTTCACATATTTATTGCTGTTCATTTCTATGTACAGGACTGTTTTTAATGTGTTTTATAAACAAAGTTAGATTGGATATGAAGCTGAGTAAGAAGCAAAACAATCACATTTCAATTATTTCTGACAGACATTTCGACCGACTATGATGAAGAACTGTAATTTGTTTTACTATAATTTCACTGAAAAAATAGAGAAATCATAATGTCAGTGGGGGTCTGTATCAAACAATTACGTTCACTTAAAGTTGGAGTTTATTATCTGTGTTTTTGTATGATCTCTGTAGCCCAATAATACTTTACTTATAATGATATGTTGTGATACAGTTTACTTTTGTAAGAAAACAAATTAAACTCAAACTCCTAAACTGAAAAGCCCTTTTCATATATTTGACGGTATATTAATGCACCTCAGTTCAGTTTAAAAGAATACTATCGTTTTAATGGACATGTAGGCTTCTCGCAAATAGACAAAATGTAAAACAATCAGAGGTTTAAAACACCGCCCCCACAAAAATCAGAAGAATTTGATGAGAGGATGAGCAAGTGTGCTCATGTGGTGGTTAAATGATGAGTCTCACATCGTCTCAGTGGAGGCAGAGCAGATGGTGTAAGAGGGGTTCCTTGATTTGGGGCTGCCTAAAACTCCACCCCTCCCACCACCCATCTGTCCCCCTTTTATCCCAGCCCTGGCAGGGGGTGGCAGCAGAGCAGGGGTGATATTAGATTAGTGGAATAGGGGGCACGTAGATGAAAGAACAGGGACAAAGGGGATGCAGAGAGAGGATAATGAAGAGAGAGGTTTAAGGCAGAAAGATTTGGAAAGAGGAATTTGGGGCTTAAATCAGGCGGAGATGATTTGCAAACATTTGTAATTGTTCCATTTTGGCATCACTGGAGGAGCCGTGTCAGCTGTTGTCGGGCTTGGGAGCTTTGCTGGTAGCCCATGATCAGGGTCATATTAACTCTGCATGCCCTGTGTTTGCCTCATTTATTTTTTAATTTACATGGCATCAGGCTGAAATCATCCTTTTTCAATACCATGGTATCCATCATTATTGACTCTAATAAATTCAGTCAGGAATAGTGGGTTGTGCTTACTCTTAGTGATGGAGTTATGAAGACTTAGGGCTCGTGAATTTCTTTCAGCTCGGTCTACACACGACAACCGGGAAGATGAGAGAGAAGCATCGCTGGCTGAGGCTTTGTCATCACCAAAGTCAGCACCCATGAACTAAAAGGAGACGAGAGATAAAGAGAAAACGACACCGTCAGAGAGGGAGATTTGATCATTTTGGGAAAACCACTCACTCATATTCTTCAGTCGCAGTTCGTCACCTGCTCGTCCTCCAAGGGAACCTTCGGTTTGACAGCGAGGATGAGATCAGGTGTGGCGTCTCGCAGTTCGCCGATGTTCTCATAGATATGACGGTCCACCTTCACCCCCACGTTGTCGTACATGTGCCTGTGGTTAAAAAAACACAAAACAAATCTGCTGTTGATGCTTCGTGACATTTTTATCCAATCCAGAGGTCAAAACGAAGGCACTTGGAGCAGTAATCTCCAGGACTGCTTAGATTTTGGCCTGATTGATGTCTGCTAAAATTATCCACACAAAATTTTTCATCTGATGTGGTTCAGTCAATATTTTCAGTTCTGCTTTGTGGAAAGCAAATACAGTTTGGTGAGTTTAATATTATGGTCATGAATATTTTCTCTGCTTTTGTGTTGTCTGAGGCAAAAACAGCCAGTGTGCTTCGATAATATGCTGAGTAGATACATTATTTGTCATATCTTTTTGCTTACGTTATGTGTTTTGTCCTTTTCTTCTAGAGATTTGATAGATGGCAGATGCTGTGACTGATACAGTAATATATTACAGTTAATGGAGCCATTAATGGATATAAATGTGCATTCTTATTTTCATTTATATGACATGTTGTCTACTCTTACTGTCCTTAAAAAGAAAATGTTTAAATCAATTATCCTCATAACTTACGTATGCTAAAGGATACTACTCTATTATCTAACACAGAGCTGAAAAGAAACATCTGCACATTTACATCTAAATAGGTCTCAAATGTGAAGCATATTCTAAAAAATATGGCATTTAGTTAATATACCCTGCCTTTCCATTGCTGCAAGCTGAATGACACACTGCTTGTGTCCTTTTTTCTTGTCTGTTGTTTTGCAGGAAAAGTGACGCAGCGGCTTCGAGATTAAATTGTGATGTGTCAGCTGTACTTTGAGGATATTTTCAGCTGTTCGTGATGGATGATTTAATAGCCAAAGCCCTTTTAACTCGTGGTCTCGCTCTCTTTTTTCATATCTAGATATATCTTCGATAGATTAGATTGTTTTTACGTGGTTCCCAACCTCAGGGCAATGTTTGTAGGATAACATCTCAGGGTCAGAGACAATTAACAACCTGGTAAAGCAGGAAAATCGGAAACCTCTGCTTTCTTGAGCTTGTTTCTGTGCTGTAACAGTGGTACGATCACTTACTCTTCACATGTGTCCTTGTATGACAGCTGTCTCTCCAGAGAGTAGCTGCGGGTGAGCTGCGAGGCCGAACCCTCCTGGCTCTGATTGGACGGTTGGTCCTGCAGGGATGTGGCCCGTAATAGAGGTAAACTGGGTGGCGTCAGGAGCGAACCTTCGCTCCTTTCACTTTGGCCTTTATCGCATGACTGCTCTTCACCCTCCTCAGCCTCCACCTGCACCTTGGTGATGTCCACCTCAGTGACTCCGCCTTCCTCCTTCACCTCTTCCTCCTCCTCCTCCTCTTCTTCCCTCTCATCCAGGACCCAGGCCTCTCCGGACTGATCCTCACCGGGTTTACACTCTGCATCCTTGATTGCTTTCTGGTAGAGCTCAGAGAAACTTCTGCAGAATCATAAAAAAAAAAAAAAAAAAAAAAACTCTATTATCCTGCTTCTAACTGAGTCACAATGTCACAAATAAACATGATTTTTTTTATTCAGTGCCATATTTATCTTCTGTTATATCCTTTCTTTTTGTTATATCCTGGTTATCCTTTGAAATCACAGAAAACCCACTACCTATCAAGAATTATGACATGTTTCTAATAAAGAATTTGCTTTGTTGTTTGTTGTTAATAAATAGAAATAACACTAGGGAATTTCACTGAAGATGCCATTGCTACCTGGAACCTGCAAAGGTTTTTAGTACCTCTCTGATTTATCGTAATGATTGTGGTCAAACCAGTGTCCAGCTGTTCCTGCCCCATACGTTGATTAGAAATTGTGCTGGTAATGGTGCTCTCTGCCTGTGAGCGTGTGATTAAAGGTCATTACAGGCATTGACTGGTTGAAAACCAGCTGGTGTGGCCAAGACTGCAGGCCGTCATAAATGACAGAGCGAGCTGTGACCCCTGAATGTCCATACCCCCAACAGCGTCTTTGCTGTCAATTTCTCACTTATTTTCCTCAGCATGTATTAAACTGATGAGCAGAGGTGTAAACTTGAACCACAAATGCTGACTTAAGGGAATAACAAAATAACTTGGGACTTGACATGAACTTGAGTGTTCCTGACTCATGGATGTTTGCATCTTGGCTTAAAACCTTTTATTTTCTCCAAATAAAAAAGAATAACAATTGCATTACTATAAATTTAGATCAAAACAACTTTGAAAGCAGCGACGTGTAAGATTTGTCTTGCAGTTTGTTTTGTTCTGGGAACTGGTTATTGATGTTAGCTCTATTTCTAACTGACTGTGTTGGTTGCCTTTGTCCAGGATAACACTCTGGGCACTGATTTTTATGTAGACTTGTTCTGAAAAAAATCATTATTCTCACTCTTGAGTGTCCCACTGCCTCTGTTCTGCTCCTCTACAGCAGCAGGACTCACTGCTATTAGCTTAAAAATAGAGTCTGCAAACATGAACAAACCACTGGCTCCTAATATGTGCAAATTATAGATATTGAACCTTTAATATTCTTGAATTCATGAGCACCAATATACTGTGAAGCAGTCATATCCGTCCGTCAATTGCCTTTCATGAAAGTGGGTTTTTCAGCGCATATCACAGATGGATGGATACTCTGCATTCTCATATTTGGCTTTAAAGACTATTTTGTGGTCAACAAAAAGACTGCGGGATGCAAAAATTCAATACTTCAATGGTTTAAGCTAAGTGCTAATATTGATATATTAAATAGCTAAGTTGTAAAAAGCCAGTGTGGTTTTGACAGAGTAAATGTGTAAAAAAAAAAAGCATGATGTGTCTAAATAAAAATGCAGTTTATTCAATCGTAGTTAAAACATTTTCCACTAATTATGAGAGTGCATGATGACTTTTCGATATAACACAATGACTTTTCTATACATCATTTTTAGGATGTGGGCTTGTGACTCTCTCTCCAGCCTGTTCTCCACCTTTGACCCATTCATTCCCCATTCTTTCTTCTTATCTGCAGATTAACCCACCTGCGAGGTTTGCCGTTCTCGTCCGGTGGGATAACAGTGATGTGGATCTTGTGTGCGGTGCGGAGCAGCCGGGTCCTCTCCTCTGGGCTGAGGTGAACCAGGGAGTGGCCACATAGCCGCACCACACGAGCCCACAGCTGCAGACCCCCACTCTCAGCATAACAGAACCGCTGCAGCTCTGTTACAAAGCCCTCCTCATTCATTAGGAAGCCCGGTTGACCTACTCCATCTCGAAGTGGTGTGACCTCTAGTGCCTCACAGCCTCGGGTGACCAGCTGCAGAAGAAGAGAAGATACATTTAAAGTGACATAAAACATCTAAAGCATGACCTTAAATCTGCAATAAGCAGGAAGTCGAATCCCCTACCTCTAGCCTCTGCACCACCTCTCGTATCTCCTCTGCCTGAGTCTCCATCACACTGATCGACACTGACTCGCCACGTTCATAGAAGATATCCAAGCAAGGCCCGCCCTCTTTAGTCTCTGTCACTGCCTTCCAGCCAATGACATCACGACAGGAGCAGTTAAACACCACCCTGCGTGTGCACCTTTCAATCAGCACCACTGACTCAGCCGACACCCCGAGCAGACAGGGGAGTTTGTGCTCTCCTGCCTCCCCTTCATCTCCACTGTTGACCATCACAGCCCACACCAACGCACCAGCACTGTGCAGCTCAGCTCCTTTGGCGCCCTTCAACTTGTCTTTACGTTTTCCCCCCAGGGAAAGCAGGGGGAACTTGGTGGAGGAGTCGATGGGTGTGGTGGTCACATAATTTTCAGCCAGGTCCTTCAGGTATTCCTGTCGTGTCCTAGTGGCCATGGAGCGAAACTTCTCTGACTTCTCTGCAGCGTTTTCAGCATTAACTGCCTTAGCCAGGAGGAAATCTCTAAAGGCAGGCGAGCGAGGGAAACGGGCACCCTTAGGGAACAGTGGGCCAAATAATGGGATGTCTTTAGAGCGTGTCACAGCCACCCTGAGAGGGACATAGAAAAAGAAGAATGATAGATTGAGAAAGAAAGTACAGCTGAGGCATTGTATCTATCTACGTCTCATTTTCAGAGTGAGAAAGTGTTTCGCAGTGCTCCCCAGAATTAGAGACATTTATACTGCACGGCATTTTGCTGCAGTGGTGCACAGCTGACTTTATGTTTCTCCGTGAGCTCTGTCACATTTATCAGGATATAAACTCAAAGAATGTTCTGCATATATCTACTGATTTATACTGATTTACATATGTGACAAATAAAAAGGCCAAAATATATGATTAATATGGATACATTTAATAGAATGGTTGACAGGATCCGATCATACCTGTAGTAGGTGTTTTCTGTGCAGGGCTCATGAACCTGAACAATAATGAAAACATGTTGGAAATGTGAGCGGATCGACTTTGGAGTGAAGGGCAGCGCGCCTGGCTCCTGAAACACGATTGTCACGATGTCGTTACCGATGTGTCGCTTCCTTAGCAACTGAAGAAAAACATAAACACAAAGAGAAAATGATTAAATAAGCTGACAGGAGTCATTACATAATAGTAAAATAAAGAGAAGAGGAAGAAATTAGAAGTGGATGCTGTTCACAGAAAAGGGGTGAATAGAAGAACTTATAGTTAATACAAATCGAACAAGAGAGCTGTTAGTATATTTAGAAGAAAATAGAATCGCCATTGATATTAATGAGAAAATCCCATGAGAAATGATTTTTCATTAATTTAAATATACAAGAGTAAAATGATTAAATCTGCCTGAAATTAAGGTAAAAACATTCAAATACAATACAGATAAGAACAAAGAGGCTGCAGGGCTTTGTCCTCAGTCTGTTTTTTAACCTTTAATCTATAATAGCATTATGAGCAGATGCTCCATATAAAGCAGTACAGTGAGCCGAACACAAAGGCTGCCTAAGAGGCGTCACTGAATACCTCCATGGTGGGAGTGAACACTGGGGGGCAGGATTTTTAAGTCATGCTTGTTGAAGAGTTTTTCTAAAGCATGAGATGATGAACGAAAATCAGCAAAGCAAGTTTCACTGAGTCTAGTACAATTTCTTTAATATGAATAAGGACCAAAAAAGAGATAATCTTGGTTTTGTAAAAGCACCTCTACACCATAAACCAGGGGTGTCAAACTCATTTTAGTTCAGGGGCCACATTCAGCCCAATTTGATCTGAAGTGGGCCGGAACAGTAAAATAATAACAGTGAAAAAAGAAAAATTATATTATGATCAGGTTTACATCTACAAAGTTTCCTTAAAAATCTGAACAACTTGAACAACTTGAATTATCTTAAGAAAAACAAGTGCAATTTTAACAATATTATGCCTCGGTTTATCAGTTTATCATTTACACATGTGCATTACAATTGCACAAAACATTTAGTATCAGGCAGAATATTGATAAAATTGCATTTACTTTACTTAAGACATTTCCATTTGTTCATATTTGTTCAGGTTATTCACATTTTTTGTAAAAGTATAGTTTGGTAATGTAAACATTTTCATGTAATTTTACTTTTTCACACCAAAAAACACAAAGAGAGAATTTGGGGTTGTCATTATTTATAGGTTATTATGATAATATTTTACTGGTCTGACCCACTTGAAATCTAATTGGACTGTATGTGTCTGTACGTGGAACCTGAATTAAAATGATTCTGACACCACTGATTGTTAATATCTTCAGGGTAATTTTTGTATTTCACAAATTCATCCTGCGGGCCAGACTGGACCCTTTGGCGGGCTGGATTTGGCCCCCAGGTCGCATGTTTGACACCTGTGCCATAAACCCTCATACATGATGGCTGTAACGTACATGGTTTTGTTTTACCTGTTGTGTGTTGTTGGCTGTGTAGGGCAGCATAGTAGACACATGAAACATAATCTCATAGTCCTGGTAACGTGTGTAGAGAGAGTGTGTCCCGGTCGAATCAGCTGTAGAAGAGACATAAAAACACACACAGAGACAGATAGGTAGAGCTTTAGCAAGATCAGTTAATGTCGCCAACTGAAAGACTCAAACTGTCACATCCAAGGTAAAATCTGTCCCATTTCCTGCGCTCTGCTGTTCACTGAAGGGAAAACAGCTCGGAGATAATCAGCAGTGACTATGCTATTTTGCAGGCATTACTCAGATTACATGTGGCTAGATAGGAGTTATCTTTGGCTTTCAGTGGTGCACTGATGCCCTTTGGATAATGGTTTTGCGACAAGGTGAGATACAGCCAATAGATCAGGGTGTGGTGCATGTTTTCAGCTCACTCTTGTTGTCCAGCTGAGCTCGGTATTTCTCCCAGCCCTTCAGTCGCACACGCTCCCCCAGAAGATCCAGAAACTCCTCAAACGCCGGACCGGAGCTCTCGTTGTTGTACATGTCTTCCTCTGAGCTCTGTCCAGCGCGGCAGTACATCACTCCAACCTTTCGCTGGAAATTCAGCTGCAGAAGAAGACAGAGGAGTAAAGATTATGGTTATCTTCACCCTTTACGCAAGGTTGTTATAGAAACATACACAAACTGTTGAACTGTTCAGGGGTAAAATGTAGAAAAGTTTAAACTCATGAGTCTATAACATTATATACACATGTGCAGTAGACACTGGCTTGCGGATCCTATTTTCCTCCAGTATATCATCACTTTCACCAAACACTTGCCCTGGTGGAGTTCAGGCGGCTGCAGCTTCAAACAGACGAGGTCACACAAAGCATTCATTCCTTTTCTGAACTAGTAAACCTCACAGTTGGAGCTGAAAGCAATGGGTGGGTTTAATGTACAGCAGCTGCAATGTACGCGGCCCTATAAACAAAGACTCGTCTCCTCCAGCATGTACAGTTTATCTGTAATAATATTATCTGTATGTTCCAATCATGGTTATTGCATCTAAAACTCACTTTTGTTGTCTTCATCAAAATAATTACATTTCTGTTTTGTTGCTTTTTGTGTCTTTATCTAACAATTTAGGCATTTAGGGCTGGGAAATGTTGACAATAGAACAAAAAGACAAATTTGCAGATATAAGACAAAATGCAAGATGTGAAAAATGGGGTGACTTCACCCTTCCTTTAAAACACACTCCATACATCTCTGCAGGAAGCTGTCCAAATGAACACTTTTAGTGATATTACTGGCATTAAGTCACTAATAATTACTATAAACAGACTTAAATACACTTGCTAGTCTTCCAACATTAATGGTGTAAACATTCCATGATACTACCCTGCCCATTCTCATTAAAAAGTGATACAATTTTATACAAATCCTGTAAAATAAATAAATTAATAAATAAAATTAGTGCTGTCAAACGATTAAAATTTTTAAGCAGATTAATCACAGGGTTTCTGTGGATTAATTTCAATTAATCATGATTAAATATTATTCATTTTTAATCTATATTAATTGCATTTCATTTTGCATGAGCAAACAGACTCAGGAAAGAAGGGAATATATATGCACTTAACGTGTTTATTAAACATCTTGAACAGTTTCAACAAAACAACTTGAAACAAAACAACTTGATACAATTGTTCCTTCTTGGGTTTTTCTGTCCTCATATTTCCATCCAGAGGGCCAACATGCTGTTTAGCTTCTCCATCTTTATCGGTTGGTTCTGCTGCCTGTCACTACCGGATCAACTGCCCATTTGCACATGCATGACGCTAACTCTACTTGATCAAACTGCCCCAAACGTTCAGAGTCATTCTGCGCTGCAGATGGGTTAACTGCATTAAAATTCTTAATCATATGAATCATGATGACGGATTAATCTGCGTTAATGTGTTAATTATGACAGCCCTAAATAAAATTTTAAAAAATATGACAGTGTGGTACATTGATATAAAACATCATCATATAAAAAAGCAGAATATGCATATAGTTTCATCCCTGCATTAAGAGCACATTAATCTAATAATAAACAGTTAACATTGTAATTCAGTACTGCTGATACTAGAAAAGAGCTAAGAGACATTTATGGGAGCTGTTTTTACACTGAATGAAACATCAATTTTGTGTCAGTCCCTTTCCATCATCAGTGCACATAAATCCATATTTAACCATCAGGGTCACGTTTGCACTTTCCCCTTTTTACCTACAACAAACTAAGGATAAACTTTCACGTCATATTTAGATCAAATGATGGGAATGACGACAGCCGACCAACTCCACGTCCAATAAATGTACAACATCAAATAGCTGCTTAAATGTTGTTTTTCTTGATCATACTCCCTGTCACCCATTCATGAGCCCACAACCCACCTTTGAGTCAAAACTAAACTAATGGATGGGCTAAGAACTGATGAAAATACTCATTAGATGCAGTCTCATGTCAGATGTAGAAGAATAAACACAGAACAGCTCAATACAACTAATCAGGATTTCTAGTTAGAACTAAGACATGACTTTTTAAAGCAGGGGCATTTTAGATAAGGGGCCACATACAGCTCAATATGATCTCAAACTAAAAAAAATAATACCATAATAACCTAAAATAATGTCAACTCTAAACTTTTTTCTATGGTTTAGAATGAAAAAAAAAAAAAATTAAATACATGATGAAAATGTTTACATCTACAAAGTATGCTTTAAAAAAATGTGAATAACATGAACAACCATGAACAACCTGAATTTTCATGGGAAAAATAAGTGCAATTTTAACAATATCATGTCTCAGTTTATCATTTTCACATGTGCATTGCAACTTACAGATCATAGGATCTAGAAAGGCACAAAACATTTAGTAACACACATAATAGTGTTAAAATTGCATTTACTTCTCTTAAGACATTGTATATATCGGTTATTCACATTTTTTGTGAAAGTACAATTTGTAAGTGTAACATTTTCATGTAACTTCCCTTTTTTTACACTAAAACAGATAAAATATTTGAAGTTGTCATTATTTATTAAGTATTATGTTCTTATTTTACTGGTTCAACCTGCTTCAGATCAAATGTGGCTGTATGTGGCCCCTGAACTATAACTATTTTGACACCCTTGATTGTCAATATCTTCAGTGTAGTTTTTTGCATTTCACAAATTTATCCCATAGGCCAGACAAGACCATTTGGTGGGCCGGTTTTGGGTCATGGGCCAGATGTTTGACACCCTTGTTTTAAAGTTACAGACATCTTTTGACTCCCCACACTCTTTTCTGATGATACATTATATGAAAACTCAGGTACTCAGTTTCCCACACACACACATTCAACAGTCTTTTCCTCTCTCTTTAACTCACCCCCTGTTCGTCGAGCTTCAGCAGGGTGTCTCGGACTTTGGGGGAGTTGGAGGCCAAGCGCAGACAGTGCAGGTTCAGCTCAGGCATGATGAACTCCAGGAGCCTCTTGGGAGACAAGCCTCTGGGAGTCGTGTGACGAGCAGCAGAGGGCACCGACTCTTCTAAGATTGAACCTCGCAGTGTTTTCATCTGCACAGAGGATTTGCACTCATCACATGTAGTCAAATCAACTTCACAGATACTGAACCTGAGGACAGCTTTGAAAAAACATAGTGCTACTTTACCTCAGTGGTGCGAAAGATGATTCTGTAATTGTACTGAGCTCCGCTGGATCCCTCCTTCTCCTCCCTACGGAAGCTGATCGCCACTGGGCCGAGGCGATCATCCATGCCAAAAAAATTCTGATGCTCTGTGATAAGACAATCGGATAAATACAAATGTTAACAGTCAAAAAAATGTAACTGATTTGACATTAAAATAATAGGAAAAGACAAAGAATTAACAGTGGAAGAAGTATTGAAGCCGTGGTAATAACACAATATGAAAATACACCACAGTTAAGAGCTCTGCATTTAAAACCTTAAGTAAAAGTGTGTGAGGACTATTCAGTTATATTTATGCTGCATGAATATGTATGCTTCATTTTACTGCTGTAGATATTTAAGGTTGAGCTCTCATTTAAACTATTTTATGTAATGCGGTGTAATTGACATAAATACTCCATATGCTGGAAGACTATTATATATTTGTAGGACTGCAACACATATCTTTTTTGAGCTCACAAAAACAGCCATTCCAAGCTTTTGTGAAATCCAAATGGGTTTATTCCAAGAGTTTATTTAGTTTATGAAGAACAAGAGTTTTCTCAACCCATTGAGGAAACACTACATACTTCACTTTATCTCAAACATTCCTACTTTTGGAGATTTGTGGTTTTCACTGGACAAGAAGATGAAAAACTGTAATTGGAAAAGTACTTATAACTGTTAAATCAAAATGGATATAAAGTACAATATTTGTGTCTTGGATGCAAAAGCTGCATAAAAGTGCAAGACCCTCACATTTGTGCTTATTACTTGAGTAAAAATTAAACATTCCATCACTAAAACTGAAATGTGTTTGTTTGGTCATGATTTATTAAAGACATTTACTGGCAGTTTATTCACAGTTTCAAACACCATTGTACATATTATTTCCTCTTATTCTTAAGCTAGACAGTTATTGGACATTTATTCCTGTGATATTTATTTTTCATACTCATAAATGACCATGAACAATTTTACAAAACTCCAAGGAGATGTTCAGAACCACCCTGGTACTGCAGTGTGACACATACCTTTCATGTAGAAGTATTTGCGATAGTAATGGGCTCCCAGATCTGCATGCTCTATGAAGTAGTTGCTCTTGCCCTGCTGTTGGACGTGACTCTCTCGGGGCTCCTCCAGGACTGACACTGCATCGTTGGGGGTCCGCAGGCTGGACCAGAGCCCCCGCCTGCCTTGGGACCGACAGAGACCCACCTGCTGTTCGCCCCCTGTCTCATTGCGGAAGTGGGGGCAGCTGAGCAAAAGTTCGTTATCATTCCCGTCACCTTCGTCGAGGAGTAGCGACTGCTCAGGGTCATCTGCGCTCCCCCCGTTGCCTCCCCCGCCCTGTGCAGGTGAGGATGAGTTGGCCTGGGAGAGGGGCCTCAGCTGTGAGGCGGCTGAAGCCCCCGAGGTGATGTTCTTTTTGCGCCCGATGCTGTCTCTGTTTGTGGCTGCTTCTGTGAGGTCAAACAGGATGCTCTGAACATCATAGTGGGCAAAGTTCCTTACCCAGGCTCCGCCCCCGATGTTATCATATGGACCTGGCTGAGGAATCGAACAGGGCATAGGTTTGGCCTTCTTGTTAAGACCTTCAGGTTTCGGCGGCTTTGCAGGTTTTGGGGAGTCTCCCACTGAAGCAGAGAGACCCCTGAAAAATCCATCTGGCTCTGGAGGGTTTCCTTGGAGACCTAAAAGCAGGAAGGGGTCCTTGAAGCGGAGGGCGTTCGGACTCAGTGGACCCTGATCGTCTGTGCCTGCCTCCTGGGCTTGAGTCTGTCTCTCCAGGGAGGACAGGCTGCCATATTCCCTGTGTAGCAAACCTGAGTCCCCCTGAGCCCCCACACCCACCTTTTCACCTACGACCCGGACCGCTTTCCCCCCTGCCTTCCCGGATGAGTCCAAGTCCCCTAAAGTCACATCGCTGTTACTCCTCTGCATGATGTGGCCCCGTCCCACCGCCCGGAGGTTCAGCCCCACTCGGCTGGGGGTGAGACTGTCCCCGTCAGTTCCATCGCCGTCCCTCCTGGGCGGCCACTCCACCACACCTGCATCCCGCTTGGGGTCAAAGTTGACAGTGGCAATTGGAGGGCGCACATTCTGACGCCGAAACTTACGGATGAAGAGGTCATCTGACTGCATGGTGCCTGAGAAACCAGTCTGACAATGCTTTTTCCAGTCTGCTCCAGAATTTTCTCCTCTTTCTGTTAAATTTGTGTTGTGGGCTCTATGGTGCTGGTGTGAAACGGGAATGATGTGCTCAAAGACAACAAACCCCACTGAGAGAAAGCAGCTAATATAGTGCCTATTCACACCACTTAAGACAGCTGATCTCTCTCCACCTCTGTGTTACCACGGATGTCTCTGTGAGTCGAAACACTTTGTAATAACAAGTAGGTGTGTGAAAATGAAAACGCTTCAGTTGAGGAGAATGTGCAGCTCATTGCAGGCCTCCCCCAGGTGTGCATATGTGTGATGAGGTGGTACTCCAGTTGTGGGGTGGTCCTTCCTGTGGAGTGAGGATGAGAGGAGTGTGATCATCACTGGAGATGGACTCGATGTCCTCTGTGGAGGAGAGGCTCTGTCGGTATTAACCCTACTAGCATGGTGTCCTTTAGTCTGCACTCATCCTTTTGTTGTCCTCCACTGGCCACCTGAACACAAAAACAGAGGAAGAGGAGTTAGAATCTCTCTCACCATCAGAGGTGTCAGATCCTTTACTCTAGCAGAAGTACAGATATTTGTTATTTTAAAAAAGGGTTATTAAAATTAGAAGGACTGATTCCACTGTTTGACTACGGTAAAGGTCATGTCGGCGGAGCATGGTTTGCTTATTGCACCCTTGGTACAACTAAACATGAGCGGAGACTGTGCTGGGGCCAAAACTATCGTATAATCTACCACTGGATATTATTTCAGCAATGCAAAGTGTGGAAGGAAAACAAACTATTGCTGATTCATTTTGTTTAAACTTTGTACTTGTCATTCTGATGATTTTAGACTATACTTGCTATGCTTAAGATACTGAGCAAATCAATAAAATCTAGTCAAAACTAGATACTGTAGGGACATGTTATGGAACATAGGTAAATATGCATACGTGACCTGCACAGCATAAAGGCTCTTTGACTTCTGTGTGTCTGTGTCCAGTCTTAGCAGACTGCACCCTGTTTGGCCAAACAGCGAGACTTGTCTCTGAATCTGTGTGCTGATCATTGCTGATTATTGTTGGTTGTTCACTTCAATTTGAAACATCATTTTGTAATAAATTTTTATAAATCTACAGGGTTATTGTGCTTCTTTCATTCTCACCGTAAAATCTAGGCCCCGACACAAACTCCTTTTTTTAACCCCAAAAGACCTAAACAGCTGCCAGCAGCCACAACCATCTACTGATTTAAAATGCTGAATAACTTCTGAACCACTGATCCTATTAATACATATCAATAATTCAGGTAAAAGGCAGTTTCTCAGCTTTTCCTGGTCATCAGATATGACCCATGTGGACATTCACAGGCTCCATAGTGAACATGGAAATGCTGTCATCTTCTGAAACATTGATTCACAATTAAAACCCATGCAGTTTTACAAATGACAGTGGCTGTCAATAATTGTTTTTACATTCAGTTAATAATATATTTTGCTGTTCTTAAAACAGGTCTTAAATTATTGTTTTTATGCTTCTATTTTAAGTATTGTGTGTTTACTATGTATGCTTTGCAATCTGCTCTTGAGTTTTTCTCTTCTAATGCACTTTGTAACTTATTTTTTGAAAGGTGCTGCGTAAATAAACTTTTCTTACTTATTTTTTTTACTTACTAAAAGTGAAAAAGTTGAAGCTGTAGAATGAACTCCAAGTATAAAGTAAAAAGTAGACATTTTTACTGACTTTTTCTGTGGAGAATGATCGTAACCTCATGTCATTTGAAGATAAGGTGATGACATTTAAACCATAAAACCAATTTACTGGAAATAATGAACATTAACTTTCTTCCAAAAATGAATTAATTTTCAGTATCAGCAGCAGAGCTCAAACTGTGAGGATGAACTTTCTCCACTGTCCAGACTCTACTTCATGTCTGTTTTGTCTCGGCTTGTGTCTTTTTAATATCTTTGTCATGCTTTTTTATGGGTTATTTTCTCCTCCAGGTTGAAATCAGTCAATGATTATAAAATGCTTTGAAACTGTGAGGAAAATAATTGTGTTAAAATATAGGTATAGACTACCAGTCATAAGTTTGGACTCACCTTCTCATTTAAATGGCATGAGATGGACCGCAGATAGCCAACTACACTAGAAACAAAAAGTTAAGGATATCTTTAATTTTGGGGCTATTTTTTTCAGTTGGGATTCTTGCAGAGCTCTTTTAACTTTTCTGTGTGTGAATTGAATTGAAACACATTTTTTTAATGACCAGACATAGTTTTATTTACAAATGGCAAAAATGAATAAAAAAATGACAAAATTTTTTTAAAATATCCTTAACTTTTTGTTTGTAGTGTATGTGCTCAGCATCACCGGGAACTCCTTTAAGACTTGACTACCTCATGAAGCTCATCGAGAGAATGCCAAGAATGTGCAAAGCAGTAATAAAAGCAAAATGTGGCTATTTTGAAGAATCTAAAATATAAAACATGCTTTAAGTTACATGTTTTTTAACTACATAATTCCATTTGTGTTCATTCTTAGTTTTGATGCCTTCAGTGAGAATCTACAATGTAAATAGTCATGAAAATAAAGAAAAACCAGGTGAATCCAAACTTTTGACTGGTAGTGTAGATACCTAAAAATTAAAGCAACATAGTACGTGTACTTTCTACTTGTGTCCACCATTCCTCCATACTACTATTATGTTAACAGACAGCTTTATATTCAGCTCTCAGCAGCTTGTCAACACACAGAAACACTCTGCACTGAAGAAGCCTCTTAAGCCTCTTTGATAACAAAGTGTTGAACTCCAACTACCAAGTAGCAGGCAGGTCTGATGTGAGTTTTATTGTTGAGTAATGCCTTGTACCTTTGTTTTCTGTTTTCGTTCATTATTATTCTTTCCTTCACACACCTTCCGTTCCAAAGTTTCCCTAAATAGTTCCATAGCAGACTTAATGCGGCGCACATCCACCCTGCACACGCTCACAATAGACAGTATTAACAAAGGAGGAGGAGGGGGGGCTTCCTGGCATATTGAAAGTGTGCCAACATACAGTACAAGAGAAATACATGTAAACTGTCTCCCACACTCACACAACATTCATATACAAACAGACAGATCAGGTTGCTGTTTGATGCTGCACCAACATTAAAATACACAGAATTATTGTGCACCAATACAGCAAAATAGAAGACAATATTTGAGGTAAAACTAAAAAAGATGTGAAGACATTTAAAGGCAACAGATCAGTGCAAAGTATCAACCACTTTCTTCCTTTTTATGTCACAATCTAAGAATTTTGTTTATAAGAATGTAACTTACCAGTGAAGTGTATTTTGTTTAGGTTTAGTTAAGCCAGTTCCTGTCATCGTTAGGTCTTTGACCAAACTGACGTCAATCAACTAAAGCCGAAACCTTTTGCTGCTCTCAATAAGGTACAACACTTCTTCCTGTCTGCCTGTTCACATGCATCTACTTTCTCTCTCTCTCGCTTGCAGCCTGAAGAGCAGGTGCAGCGGTGGAGAGCTTCTACCCAAAAAAAACCTTTCGCGTATATATGGTGTGTTTCCATGTCGTTAAGTTACGTTTCATTGACTTGCATTTATTTCCTGCAGAGTTACCACAACCATAACATGTCTAAACCCTGATATTAACCCATCTTTAGGATTAAAACAACTCTTAAAACTCAAATTTAACAATTTGGGCAAGAATGTTGTCCTCATAAGGCAGTGAAATCCCCATAGACACAAACAGACTCAGATAAAAGTCGATGGGTTAAGTGAGGAAGTCACAAGAAATCTTTGTTTCCCTTCCTTCCTTTTGTTCACTTTCTCACAGTGAGGAGGAGCAAGATAAGAAACAGTTAAATGTTTTTATTTTGCTGTGATAATACTCCATGAAGCCGTAACCAAAACCTGCAAGTACTATATTTATTTATTGCTCAGTACCCTTAGATCAGTAGTTTCAATATTATGCTGATGTGTTTCGATGTCTGTGTGTGAACTATAATTTACGAATCAGTTTGTTACGCTGCAGGGAAATTTTGCAGATTTTGTGTAAATACTAATCAGAATCAGCTGGATCTTCAAAAAAGGAGCAAGCTTGAATTAAGCTTCACATCGTGTCCAGGTAGATTGTTATTGTTACTGTCTGATTCAGCATTTCATCCTCTTTGCTTGTTTCTTTTTATAGTCAATAACAGTGTTGTTGGTTGACTTAAAGGGGTCATAAATACAGAACAGCTGCCATCCAAGAGTTGTTTTGAAGCACTAAAAACTTATGAAAGCTTGTGTTATATATAGAAAATCTATTGGATTTAGTCTGAGGCTGTAACTTTAATAACAACAGCATAACCTTTGAGACATATTAATATTTCAAGGCCTTTATAAAATATGCCCGGATTTGGTTATAACCTGAGCTGATTTACCTCCCAGTGACATTTAAGTCACCCACACAAGTTTAAAGCAGATAATTTGACGCATTTTGAATTTTTTTGAAAAGGACATTTTAAATTGACATGAACAGTTAGGCTATAGCAAGGAAAACAAAGAAAAAAAAAAGAAAATAATTCACTGTTGCCTGTAAAGTTGGGGTAATTTTGTTTCCAGACACATTCCTCTTTTTATACCTATTTATACACATTAGTAATCACCTCTGCGTTCCAGTTAAACTATCAAGAACACATCACATTGTCACCATCATTTCATGAGAGAAGGAAAAAATATTTTATTCCAACTTTCAAGTGTAATATTTTATTTTCTTCATTTCCTCTGTACGTCATATGCAATGTAATGCACAAGTCTGGTTCAGAAATACTGCATTATTCTGTTTAATGTACTTTTTCCCTTAGCTCTAGAAATGATCACATGCTTTAACAAAACTTTCACACTCATTGTATTTCTCTAAATTCACAGAATGTGCATTTCAATTTTCTCTGATTTCAATTCACAACAAGTGGTTCCAGGCACAACTAACCCCGCCTCTTGCACGTATTGCAGCTTATTTTGGAATGGATCCAGCTGATGTCATCCTGTCTATGTGTGGTGATGTCAGCATAACAATTGCCTCTATATATGTATCAAGATTGAAGCAAATTGAAACAAAATTGATGTTTTTATAGATATTTGAAATTTTGCCCATTATAAGTAAATGGGAGAAAAAAAACAATTAATAAAATTCATAAAAAATCTGAAATTTTACTACTTTTCCCAAAATGTGACCAGATCTATTCTGGGTCACTGGCAATCTATAAACAGAATTTGGTATGAATTCAACCAATAGTTTTGCTGCTAGAGTGTTAACAAACAAACAAACAAAGAAATGAACAAACAAAGAAACAAACAAACCAAACCAAAAACAATACCCCTTGCCTCCCCTTCAGGGGGCGGGGCAAAAACAACAGCAATGGCCTGACCTTGAATGAATGAATCTTTAACTCCAGACAGGCATGTAATTAAACATACACACTAAAAACAAGTATATGAAACCAAACCATGCATCTATTTAACCAGCTCTGGTTGGTCCTCTCTTCTCTCCCCGACTTCGTTTCCGGCAGTGTGTGGTTCCCCATCTGACACACGAGGACATAGAGCAGCTTCTGTGCACAGTCTGGATGGTGCCAGGACTGCTGACATTAAAACCCTCCTCATGTTTCTTTCTGGGAACCTTCAAACGTGCACAAACATCATTACCCATGTGGGCACAAATGATGTTTGTATTCACCGACCTGGAATCATTAGATGTAGCATCATCGGCATGTTTCACAATGCTTTGAAAATGTGTGAGCAATCAATTTTCTACGCTGAATCAAAACGTGGGAGAGAAGAATATTGGTGGTGTGTGTTCTTTTTTACCATCCTGACGTTACATCAACAATAAAACCAACCTTAAGGGTGAGCAAGGAATACTCCTGCTCTCCAACAACAGCACACTGGCTGAACTTTGACTTTTATCACTCGCTGCTTTTGTACAGATCACATATTCCAGAGTTTCTGAAGACCCCCAACCCATGAATCAATCCCTGTTTCCATAGCAACCAGATTGGCGCCACCATCTCTAGATGCAGTATCTAGTCCACTGTATAATAACCCCATGTGGCGAAACCTACAAGCATTGTGTACCACATTTGGCTCTGTTACGTACAGTAGAAATATTACAGCTATGCACGGTGAAGCTGATGATGTTCACTGCAGAAATAACATGGATTTACTGTTTGTGTTTAAAACACTGAATGAAGATACTAACCAAATGAATACTCTTGTTCATTAGTGTCCCAGGTTAAGAAATTTAAGTCATTGACAGATACTAAACCGATGTTGTATCTGTAGATCTGCATGTGGAAGGAGGGAAGTAGTTAGAAAAAAAAAAAAAAGTTAATCTGTTCAAAGGGAAAATAAAATTGTATGGCAAAGAAACTTCAACTTGTCCTATTTTTTCTGTTTGTTTTTTTTTTGTTGTTGTTTATGCATATCTCTGTGCCAAGCGCTTAAATATATCCAAACCTGCCGAACAGAGCCAAATTAGATTTGCATCTGTTTACCCAAAGGCTAATTAAATTCCCTGAACTTTACTGAGTTTTTTATGTGAGCGCTGAGATTTAGTGACTGAACAAATCTGCATATTTAAGAGACTGTCATTATCCAATTGGAGTTTTAATCTTGGACCGCTGCAACTTAACACTGGACCTAGTTTTGTGAATTCAGTTTCTGTGGTTCCTATCTATTTCTACAAAAGAACCAATAAATACTTGACTTGGAAGCATATATAGTTTTTAAGCTGAAAATGATCAAATAAATACATAATAACACTACAGGGTAAACCCACTTGGCTGGTTACAACTGAAATGTAATTGAAAGTAAAACTTGGATCATCGAGTTATTTGCATGATTTACATCTACATAATCTATCTGCTTTTCCTGCATCTGTCCACAACAATTTTATTAAGATGCTTTTTATCTGTGTGTACCACTGTGAAGGTAATAAACACATTCCCTTTGAATGAACATCTGAATTAACAAGAGCAACAGCAAATCCCTAAAACAGATTTCTTCACTGAAATATTTCTTTGAGACATTACAAGTTATTTTCTTACCATAACTGACATGTGATATCCTCAGATAAGTCTTCAATAATCCAACTGTTACTACATGAAAATTACTGCCATACTGACAGTGTGTGAAGACACACTTCTGTGGAAAAGTGTGTGACATACCTTTACGTGGAAACACAAAGTGAAGAGGAACTGAAATACTTTGTCCCTGCCTCCTTCTGGTTTCTGCTCAGTTAATTTTTGAGCCTATTGTTTGGATTACTGGTATATATTCTACTACATATTTATGGGTCACAATGTGAATGTCATTATGTTTTGCTGCAACACAAAGCAGAGAAACTTCTCCTAAAAAAATCACAACTCCTAGTCCGCACAAAAAAACATTTGAATTATTAACCACCAGCTAATTGTATTTCTGGATATCTCTAACCGAACAATCTTACATCAGTCAGGCTTAAACCAGCCCCTAACATGATCCTAAATGGATCATTTTGTTACAGTGAGACTGTATGGCAATAAAAAAGAACTTAAGGATATTATAAAGCTTGAGACAATAAAGAGCATTGGAAAGCTTTCAAAAGCTTTCGATGGAGCTGATTGTCCTCTAATTGTTGCATGGCTTTTGGTCTGATGACGTTGTTTCTTCCTGTCTCCAGAACTGGAGAAAATAAACCTAATCATAACACATAAACATCTTGATCTCTTGAAGAACAAGGTTTATGTCACAGATCTGAAGAACTTTTTATTATATATGTACATATATAACTTGAAATAGTGTAAAACTAAAGATTAAGACTGGCATTATAGTGTTAAAGCCCTGTTTTCTACATACAAAAACAAAAACAGAAGGTCATTTTCTAAAGAGACCACTGCTGCTAAAATTATTTTTAGCTCATACTAGAAGCTCCTATCCTCTCCCCTTACTCTACTGCTGCACATGCACACTCTCTGCTCTCTTACATCCACAGTACACACATATTTCTCCATGTCAGCCCATGCAGCAGTTGATGGAAAGGATGTGTGACCCCTAATGCTCCCTGAACCACAGCTTGACCACCACATCAACAGAAACTTGACCCCCTATTGGACTGGTCAGCAGGAACCACTTAAACACTTTGTATTAAATGACTTTCTGGAGGAAATGCACGGAATTTGACTGACTGGCATTTTTAGTGGGATTTACACTCCACAAGCCTGTAGTTGTAGGTACATGTACACGTCTGGTTCACAGGATGTACACTGATGGAGTAACGCTGCCACTGGGTGACTATTTGAGTTCTCCTCGTTCATTCTCCACTTCTGCTTTCTGCATATTACTGTTTTCACTAATTGAGAAAACAACAGCATCCTCTGAGCTGCGACTACACACACTGAAAAGGGCAAAGTAATTTGTCTTACTATGTGGAATTTTCATTTACGGGCATTTAGTTGTTTTCTAACGCCATGGCTTACTGTTTCATCACATACAAATGCTTCACAAAAACAAGTTCACGCCAACGTCCTGCACTTAGAGCCGCCAAAGTGTAATTTGTTTAAAAAAATATGAACTACCTACACAAACCAGACTTACTCCCTGTTCCAAAATGACAGTGGATCGAGTCAGACCTATTTGCAGAAATAACAATGTGTGGAAATAAGTCAGCATATGTGAGACCAGGCATACATTACACTATTCAACTGGTCTTTACATATTAATATATACAATCTGCGTCTTAGGCGATGTTCACACTGCAGCAAAAAGTGGCTCTTTTTATTCATACGTGACCCACATCTGACTTTTAATGACAACAATCAGACCCAGGCTATGTTCATATGTGTTCCATATCTGAAGTTTTACAATGTCACATCAGTCTGTACAGTTAGGCTATTTCGCATTTTATCCGACTTTTACGTTATTGGAATGCAATGTCACAATTCTGTGTTGGAGAAAGCGGGACCTGGCAAGATCCATATTTACTTCCATCAACACACCATGCTGCTTGTGACATCACATCTTCTACTGTGATGTGGGTGAGTTCACGGCTGTCACACACTTAAATTATAATGTGGACAACCATGCAAAAAAAAAAAAAAAAAAAAAAAAAAATCAAATTTCAGCAAAAAAATAACAACTGAGCATGAAGACCAGCAGTGTGATTAAACACACAGTCTTCTGTGTTACAAGGAATTAAGAGTGTTTTTACAAAGAATGAACATCCAACTTCCTTGTCTGTTGAGATGTCATCACGTTTAAAAAGCACTTTCCAAAATAAGGCTGTTCTCTGTGTGATTCCATGAACATGGACAGAGCTGGTGTGGTAAAGTGACTCATCTCTCAACTCATCTCATATCATCACAGTTGAATTTCAGATACACTGCGTTTTGATAAAACCAAAAGCGGGTTTTAATTTTACAAGACAAAAAAAAATTAAATTACTTCCTGTGAGCCAACAACAGTAGCATTAAAAAATTATAACTTATATCACAGTAGCCAGTAAAATGAAGTGATGTGAAGTTGACCATATTTCCAACCACAGCAACAGTAAACACTTGTTAGAAGTGTTCTGAAAATCAGGACATAAGTGCTTCCAGCTCAAAAAAAACCTGCTGTGGATGTACACAGGAAAAATTACTGAGCATTTTTTCCAGAGTCAAAAGTATTTTCCTCAAAATGAATAAATTTAGCTCTATATTGAGTTTGGAGAGCTCTACCCAAAGAGTAACTTTAACTCTTTTTAGAGAGGGACTAAATGTTATCTGAATAGAGCAAAATTTTCTTCAATTTGAATAAATTTCCTGTGTAACCTCATATAGACATATTACCTGTGATCCACACTCAAACATATTATGTGACAGTAATGCCACTTAAAGCTAAATGCCAACCATTATAAAACAAAAAATGAAAAAGAGGAAGTCCATTCTGAGCTACTGTAGAAACATGGTGGTGTTACAGGGTGGACCCTAAGGTAGTTATATTATCAGTTTGTACATATAAACAGCTGAGGTAATGAAAACATTATCAAAGTTGTATGATACGATATTGAAAACAAAATCATAAATATAGTATTCCATTTCTGCAATTCTATTCTCTTAAATTTCCATGAATTGTACAAACTGGGCCTTTATTTACCTTTATATACTGTACATTTATATAATAAACAATAACATTTAAGATATTAACACAAACCATCACAATGCACCACTTAAAAAACTGCTTAATAGTTTCAACTTTAACATCAAATTAAACATTTTTATTATTAATATTACCTGATAGTAGTTAAATAGCTTTAGAATAAATATCAGATGAAGTCAATTAGTGTCAATTCTGATGATGGGTGAGACTAACGAAACTCAGCGACAAATGAGATACTTAATGATGATGAAATGTGGGCTGAGTATTTGGCAGGAAATGGGTCAATATTGCCCTTTTTAATGTGCTATAACAGCTAATTAATTTATAAATTCCTTCTAATGTAACCTGAATGAAAACCCATTTATTAACCTTTTATAAGTCCTTTATAAATCTAGTCTTGTGGTATCAAGAACCTAATGCAGTTTTTTTTCATCCTCAATGACTGAAGTAGATTCAACACATGAAACTAATAATGAACTTATCACACATCAGTATTTAATAAAAGCAGCTGCACTGTCAGTACCTTGCAGATGGTTTTCTGTCTGTATGCTCCTTTAACAACTCAGTTCATGTAATACCAAACCGTGCTTTTGTTTTTTCCACATGAAAACTCTGGGGGGATGACCCAGACATGGTACTGATGCTCTCCAGGACTTTTTTTTTTTAATTTTAAGTATTCACTGCAACCATTGGGAGTCTAAATCTCCACAGACTCTTCGCAGTAGACGGTTTCTATCTCAGACACTCAATAATGCATGCAGAGAGCTTTATTCCCAGGTCTGAGAGCTTAGCAGCATGTGGACAGTAATGATTTCTGCATTGTGTTTACATTCTCAAGGTGAGCTTTGGTTTATTTGAGAGATACATTTTTTTTGGAGTTACCCAAACATTGTTACAGAGATGGTGGAGATGTTTAGTGTTGACTGGACATTGCTGACTGGTGTATCCTGTCAGATTTGCATGACTAATTCACTTAAGTAAAAAACAGAACAAAACAGTGATTAACCCATGAAAACTGTCAACAAACAATACAGAACAAAATAAATAAAATAGAACTGCAGGTAAAATCAGCTGCACTTTTGTTTTGTCCAAGGTTCAAAGTATTGAGGAAAAAATAGCCTTGTATAATGGGATGTATTTAACACATCATGGTTTTGTTACTCATATTTGGCATCATGCATTTATTCATCCAATCAGTCAGTTTGTAAAAATAAACCTAAAAAGAACTCCATTTGCACACTTAAAGCAACACAACAGACTTTTTTGGCCTTCAAACTATATTTTCAAGGTCATTTTGGTTGTACAACTCAAGGTTTCTGCCTGTTAAAAGGAAGATTTTCCTCACCACTGTCACCAGTCACAAGTGTTTGCTCCTGAAGGATTCTGTTGGGTTTCTGTAATTTGGCTTGAGAGTCTGGTTTCGACTGGTTTGACATGTAAAGTGTCATGAGATAACTTTTGTTAAATTAAAATAAATAGATTGATTGATTGATTGACAACAACTCACAATAGGTTCAATTACACTTTCGTCATCACTCCAGAGTGTCTGTATCACCTGCACTGGCACTATGCAACTTCTGGTTTCAGGTAGAAACCACTACACAAAAAGAACGACAAAATTAGACTGCAAAAATGTTTGTATAAAATACTGTAAAGCTACTTTACCTGGCCTGAAGATATGGATGAATGCACATTAATTGTCTTGCCTCAGGAAGTTTGCCGGCATCAATGGCTTGTCAACAGATGCGTGAGTATTACAGAAATACAGATTTTACAACAGTTGTTATAGACAATACCATTTCTTGACTTTAGGGGGACCCTGCGACCAAAAGTTCCATGGTGTTACTTGAAAACGTATTTAAACTACACTGAAATCAAAACCTAATGTGACTTAAACTAAAACCTAAGTCTGATAATAACTACACCAGGGTGCATGTTTGGCTGATGAGGTCTTCCTCCAGATTAAGTCTAGGACAAGGTCAACAGTCCTCCGGTGTATGATGTCAGGGCACAAACTGAAGAGGAGGAGAGTTGTATTAAACATACAACCTTTTGGGGAAGTCATGGCCGCTTGACATATTTTGCACTCCCTCATGCAAGTCTGTGTCCTGTGAAACAGGAAGAACATCTGACTTTTGAACCCTGAGAGGATGAGTGTCGTCATGATTTCAACTCAACACTTCCCACACCTATGGCTGCTCAGCTGCCTCACTGCAGCCCTTTGCTTTCCACCAGAAGGCAAACTAACCTTCACTGGTCATCATCCTAAACAGTACCAGGAGCCATTTTAGGTATTTAATGGTAAAAGAAAGATTTTATCTCGATATAAATGATTGAGATTTTCCCATGAGGTGACGCTGTGAAAATCAGCTTAACAGCTTAGCAGCTATTAGATGTGAGCAGTGACAAAAGTTCTACTCTTACTGCAGCTTTATCAGCTTCATCACATTAGGTTTCACAAAATCAAGTTTGAACAAATGCAGTGATGGCTTAAAGTTGCTTATTGTGGTGCCTGTTGTCTTCATGTCAAACTAAAGCCTCAAGTTGTGAAATACTCCGCCTTTTCCACTTAACTGACGCAAGCAGGTTTTTTAGAGCACCAGATTTCAGTGCTGTTGCACTTCGTTCATATGTCACTTTACAATAAACAGAAAAGATAAACGACACTGCTCCTGGCTTCAAAATGTGGGAGGTCAGCTGTTGTAATGTCACTTTCTATCCTTGTAGTTAAAAGCTGCCTTTCCAATACTTAACCACAGAGTCTAAATGAACTCCTAATAGTGATTGATTTGGGGAAATTTAAATCCAGGCTCAGTCTCACTCTCAGTATTGATCCCACAAAACCTTGTTACATCTGAGATCAGGTTGCATCCCTGCTCTGCTGCTGAAAATGTGACACTGAACTGAGCCGGCTGCAGTGCTTTTAAGAAACTAAACGTGTATTAATGTGGTTGGATTTGATTCAGAAAATGAGTTCATTCTAATGCTCGACACTTGCTGTAGGCATCCTCAATCTTCTCCACATTCCCCCTCCCATCCCTCCCATCCCTCCCCCTGACTCTGCCACACTGCGGACAGTGAACTGGGCCAAGTCCAGAGGCTGCTAAGTGGATGGTACTGCAGCACTCTCTTTTTTGTAATGCGTTTTATCTCTCTTTTTCATTCAAACAGTTTGCAAATGTCAGTCAGGGTTATTGGTCCCCAAAGACTTATACTAAGCCTGCACCTGCTGCTCAGTCGACCGATGCAGAAAGGAGATAACCGAGCGGTGTGGCAGGAAAAAGAGCAAGTGTTTAAAGAACCAGAAATTTAGTCGGAGATGTGGGCAACATTTTGCCGCTGCAGAGACTGCCAAAAGTATGACCATAACCCACACTAAATATCACTTAGCATCGCACTAGAGTGTATTTGACAGTTGCTTTTTGAATACATGCCTTAATGATGTTTTCACAACACTTCAAGGTGTTGACAGATAACAGAAGAGCAATTACATCACTTAAAGAATCTGATTAGTGAGTATGAATGAGGCGTCAGAAATGTTAAAAAAAAAACAAAAAAAACATTACATTTGTCTATTTTAGTCTTCACTTGGCAGTTATTATTACATTTGATTGTCTTTTAGTAGCAAAAAATTTTTTTGTATCTCCTCTTTTTTTGTTCATTCTCTTTGTTTTACTCTTCTTTTATTCTAAATAAGTGAAATCATACGCTCCAAAAAGACAGAGAAGAAAAAAAAAATTTGGTGAAGTGGAAAATGGGAATGCCAAAAGCCCCTATCAGTATGAAGAGTCAATAAAATGCTGCCTTTGTCTGCATTAGCTCTGCTGTATAGCGCTGTTGTAATGGTTGCATGTGGAGGTCAAGCTGCTCTCTGGCCTGCATGGAATCATCTCTGCACAATAAAGTGTATTTCATTTCAAGGAGAAACATCCTCCCTTAAACATGTCCTTCAAAAATTGAAAATAAGTCTTCTTCCTCATAAAACATTAAAAAGGGGGCGAGGGTTACCGGGTTGTTAATTATTTATTGGCTGGTGGTGCCTAACCAGTGGAGATGGCCACACAGACACACACAAACTGGAGCTTCAGTGAGTCAGTTTGTTTTGATTCATATTTAAGTCTGGCTGCTTTGTTCATGTGTGCCTCATCTCTTACAGTAAACCCCTATGGCTGAGGTCATCTAACATGTGACGTCTGTGGTATCTGGTCCAGTTTCAGTTCTTTTTTGGCTGTTTGTGTGAGGCGCTGCTGTTCTACTGGGAAAAAAAACAAAACAAAACACTGCAACAATGCAAACGAGTCACTGCAACTACACTGCACTACATGAAAGAAGCTAAATGTCCTTAAATATAACCAAACTGTCTTATGATTAGATGATCTTCATAATGGGCTTTAACAGTTAATAATGCCATCATTAAAGCATTAATGCCTACACCCTCCTGGAATATAAAACAAACCATCAATTTAGCATATTAACTTAAGACAATGTTATACTTCTTTTTACTTCTTTGTCTTCTTGGGTTTTTTTTTTTTTTACTTTCTTGAAATTCTCTTCTTTTTTGGTGCAAGACTATGATCAGCTTGCTGGATATTTTTGCACATGTTAGAAATGCTACTTTTTCAGGTTATTTTTTACTTGCAGCCAAAGCAGAATCAGTGAACCTCCCCCTGCAGTAAAGAGGAAGTACGCTCAGAAAAGCTCCTTCTATAGTATTGTCTATATTAAAACCTAACTTCCTCTTGAATGAATAATACAACGTAAAATGAACAGACTCTTGATTGCATTTATTGTTTTTAACATAACCTACGTGCAACTCTGCTACAGTGAAAGAACCTAACTCACTCTATTGTTTGATATGCTATTTGCCATGACATCAACACTGTGTGCTGGCAGAGCATTGCCACTTCCTGTGTATCTGAAAATACACCTTGTGACACGGCTTGTGTGCAACAGAGAGACTGAAATCCAAAATGTGGGTTCATGTGTCTTTGTCTGCCTTTGCTGACTCTATAAAACAGCATTTGAGCGTCATGGATGTGGCACTGTCCACACATTGACAGGAAGAACAGCTGTCCTATGACGGACATATGTGTGTGTATGCGTGTGTGCTGCATGTGTGGGCGTTTGTGTGTGACAAGGAAAGGAACTGACCCTCAACTTCATGACTGTATCTATTATGTTGAGCTCAACAGTTCACTGTTAACTCCTCCGTCATCTGTGCAGCCAGCACTGAGGGAGGGAAAAGAGATTTCTCAGTATTGCTTTATTTAATACCAATCTGATGTATCCCCCTACCTTTCATAGGAGGAGACACTGACCTCCTTTACTTCCTCACAATCTCTATTGTCCACTGAAATTTAGTCGATGCCCGTGAAATGGCTGCAGCGCCAACATTACTCACACTCATTCTGAATTCTGCTGTTGAAAATCTTTGTTTATGGCTGCAAACATCCGACAACTGACTTCACTTACACTCAATAAGTACTGCCTGTGACTTGAGGGTACTGCAGTGAGAAAAGGCCACTTCAAAAAAGCAGCTATCAAACTTACAAGCTACATCAGTCCATTACAATCTTAGAGGACACAAACTGCGATCATTATTTAAAGAAATAGACTATTGTCTCCAGTTGACTTAACAGCAGAAGTATTGTTGGAGTGTATTTTTTCTGCTTTTGTGCAGCAGCCTGTACATCTTTGCTTTATAAATCTAATCAAAAGGCTGCCAGAGCTGAAGAGCAAGCAAACAACAAATACTCTTGTTTTTATTTCACTTTTACCTGAAGTCTACTACAACTGCCGAACCAAAATATGAGCAAAATATACTATGAGCTCTGGAGGTGTGTATAGTTGTGAATGTTGCAGGCGACTACTTTCTGCAGTTCATAGCCTCCTTCTGTCTGTCACTTACACGAGCAGCTCTGCACCTTCTGACCTACATAGAACAGGGCTCGTGCAGCAAAATGTTAACTGTGGTGATGCAGATAGCTGGTGATTTACTGTAGCTTCTCTGTGATTGTACCGAGTGTCTGTGCAAAGGTTGTGAGAAGAAGAAGAAACAGGTTGTGCGTGTCGTGGCTGTAGACTTTCTGCATGAAAGCACACACACACACACACTGCGTCACCAGCAGACAGCTATGCATCCTATTAATTACTAGTGTGCATTAATGCCTGCACAGTCATTCATGAAGCCATTACAATACCTACTCAACTGTTGAGTTTATCAGAATACGCCTGGAGCAGCAATTTTTTTCACCAAGGTATAAAAATGGGACATTAATGCTGTGACTGCAAGGTGCATATTTGTGCTCCATTACTACAAATGACCAAGAATAAGGGAAGTGTGGCAAAACTTAATTTCAAAGTAAACCTGAGACACCCCTCCCCACTCTCTACTTCCTGTGTGCAGTGACTGTTTGGCCCTGTACGAACAGAGATACAATGCAGCACTGAAAGGGATCTACTTTCTCCTTTCACTTCTTTATTAGTGATGTCTTTAGCATATAATAACACGGCTAAAGTTAAAACTTCCTCCTCATAGCCCTGATAGAAGGGCCTCAACAAACAGGGCCCTTAGTCTGAAAATAAAACAGAAATAAGAACAAAAAAAAGCCAGAATGTGAAAATCCACTTCTTCCTTTTCTCTCCTCTATATATAAACTATGTAAGTAAAGATGATGTGATATGGTTTAATGCTGCTATGGAAGAATGAAAGCAAAACATCATGGGTAGGTGAGCTGTCATATTGTTTCTGTCCTAAGCCCATAGACAGAGATGACTGAGTCTTGACAGGAAATGGTCATTACAATTGTCAGTCATCCTTTTTTGTATCTTCCTCCCTGATAAGACCAATGATTAGTCAAAATCCTGAACCAAGATTTCCTGAAGCTTGAAAACAGAATCAAGTGGTGATACCTAAGTCTCATTTCCTCTCAGTCTACTTGAACTACAACATGCTGAAAGCCCCAATGCAGCCAGAGACATCCTGCCCACTGAAGCTTCAAGATAACGATGATCTCTTATATTTTTTGCATTAGTCTAAGAATAGTATACTCTTCATAAGAGTCTTTTTACACTCCTCTCAGCACGGGATGCTTTCTGCCTTTTTGATCTCTGAGTATGCTGATGTAGTGACATGGTGTGAGAGTGAAAGCCTGGTCTTAGTTTGCTTTCAGTGGCTCTGAATACCCTGGAGTGTACTTCTCCTAGAACAGACAATGAGAAGCCACAGTGCTGCCTGATGGTTTAATATACTGTATGTATGACATAACTGAGAGGGACCTACTGATTAAGGACAATAATCTTAAGTATTTTACTGAAAAGAGGCCTTTTTACAACATGAATACAGTATATGTTGTTGAATACAGTATGTTTTTATAAGTGCACAAAAAAGATCACTATTCACAGCAGATGCTTATATAAAATCAGCAGCTTATACATGTTTTAGGACTATGACATCAGGTTCTGCTGGTTGCAGTGCCTATTAGGCTCATTTACACTCTGTTTGTCTAATGTATAATAATGATCAAAACTGTTATTACAACATAATTTGCTTAAATAGATCTTGTCATGTTTTCCACCTCAAACGGCAATTACATACTTAACACTGCAAGTACTTCTTGGTTCATTCCTGACTTCACATTACAACAACAAAAAAGGATTTTTTTTTTTTTTTTATAGTTATGACATGGATGTTAATTTCTCTTATCCTCCAGTACAGTTTGAAAAATCTAACATTATTTTGCACGGAAAGTGCGTGCTGCTTAAGACATTAAGAGACATTTTCAAATATGCTCTAATTCATAGAGACAATAGTGAATCTCCAAATAATAATAAAAAAAATATCTCAGCGAATGCTTGTCATACTAATGTATCTCAAGTATCTTCCCCCATTCTGTTCAACAAGCCGAATGAGTCATTCTGTCACATTTTTGAAATACTTTTCTTCTCCTCTTTTAATTGTGAGATGTTATACTGCAGCAAAAAGCTACAAAAGGGCAACTGCCTCATACAAAACTACAAAACTAAAGAGGGGCTGATCTTCCATTAAGGCCACAAGCCACTGGGGACAGGTGACGACAGGGAGCACAAGCTAAGAGGATCCACCCAGTGGCTTTACACTGCCGGCATCCTGCCATCCAAAGAAGGCAAGGCTCCGCCTGTCCAACTGCCTTTCCTCGCTGAGCCCCCACAGGGAGCCTGCCTGGGTGTAGCCATGCAAAATGGCTCCAAATGAGAGGGATGACACGATGCTGACTCAGACCAAAGCAAAATCTGCCTGGTAACTTCACGACCGATTAAAGTAAAGCTCAAAGACTGATGACAAAAACATCCAGATCACTTAGCTCATAGCTTATGTATCATTTTGTCTTCTTTTTGCTTCCTTATTGTGCAGCAGAATAAGTTTTTGTAACTACCACTGTCACCTCTGCACACCCTGTCGACAGAAGACTGCTGATTGTTGACTCTTGTCAGCTATTTGCCAAAGCTGATGCTCGGTGGACAGGGAGTCCTTTTAGCAGTCACAGTATCATTTTATACAGATACAGGCCAAACAACATGAGCTAAAGTTAAAATCCTACCCCAGAAATAGCCTCAGCTGGTAACAGCCTGGATGCGGTCCGGATAGAGTCTCAGTCTTCCTGCACAACTGCTGCTAAAGAAATGTTGTGATCATTATTCAGCGAAAAACACACACAGGCTTGTTACTTCTCCACCTGCATTTACAAAGAGCAAACAACAACAAGACAGTGATGATTTCTGAATAAACAGTGACTAAGTGAGTATTTAGGATTGTTTTCAGGGCATTTCTTCTGTAGTGGAAACTAAGGACTGAGCCTAGTGACAGCCAAATCGAAACCCACAACATGACCCACACATGGCTCCGGTTTGGTGCAGGAAATAAAACAGAGCCAATCGATCTGATAGTCTCTACCTCTGTTCCCCTCCTCCTCAAGCTGAAACTGTGTAAGTCCCACATGTCCTGCAGAAGTATCTCTGAGGACTATACACCCATACAGTAGGCTGTCAATGATAGTAGTAAAAATAAACCACACTGAATGCTTTACTCAAATACTTCAGTTTAGCTCCATGGAGTTAGACAGCCTTGTTTTCTAGGGTTCATTAACATTTACATAAATTCACATATTAAACATGTCAAATAGCGCAAGTGCCTCAAGTTAGACCGCTGCCAACACCTTACTGTAATAACTTCATGTTGAATGACTGTCAAGCATGTAAAAATGTGCTCATATCCCAAAACTGTCAAACAAAATAGAGCTAATTGTTTAGTCCAACCTAAAACTGTTTTGACAGCTGATTGTATTTTCTGGTTTCAGTTTCTGAAATGTGAAAATTTCTTGATACTGATCTTAAGTTTACTCCTGTAGTCTTACAAAAGCAGCGACCCAAATACAGCCCGTCATCCTGTCTTCAGAAAAATTATGGTTTCCGCTATTTTACGAGTCAAGTGATTAAGAGATTAATCAATTAATGGAGAAATTAATCCATGTTGGTTCAAGCCTTAACTCAGACATCTTTCATCTCACGTCATCATACATGTAACTGTTCCTGGTATTAGTCCTTTAATTTACCAACAGGAGCTGATAAGGGAAATCTACAAACAAGTAAATCCCAGCATTTGTCTTAGAAAACAATATATGTTATTAATATTTTTTTTTTGTTTTTAGGGCAAGTACAGACTGGGGAAAGGCACAAAAGCTTCAGGTATTTTTTGGTTTTAGATGTTCAACTATTCTCGCATAACACATATCTGGACTGCTGGCGATGGGTACTTCTTTTTTGTTAATACTGTATTGCAGTGGATGGCAGCAGAACAAGTCAGAAGCATTGTGTTGGATAAATGGGCTGCGTACCGTTAGCACCATTATGTCAGCACCTCTCACAAGGTGAGTCTGACAGGCGTACTTTTCATACTTTACGTTTCCCATAAAGAATAACTGCAGGCAGAGTCAACCAAGGAGGATTTTCTTTCACACCTTGAAATCATTCCTGATTACATCACTCCCTCCTGCCAGTTTGTCTAGAAACAAACACAATACCATCAAGTTAAATTATACAATCACATGTTTCCATTCTTCAGTGAGTCTGTCCATCATGTCAGGACAAGAAGCATTTTGTCATTTAAAATGCTAATGTCAACCACAGTGAACACCAAATCGCATGGAGAACCATGCGGCTCAATATAAATTAAATGGCCCGTCCTCTGAGTGCACTGGCTTATGTAAGCTGTTGCTGCTTGTCTCTTTCCCCTCCAGTCCTCCATCTCTGTCTTTCTTTCCTATCAGCAGCCTTATCCGTCCCCTCAAACCCTAATATCTCGTAAACACACAGCCCTATCCTAAATTAAGGAGTGCAAGAGGGGTGGAGGGGAGGATGAGGAGGGACAGAGGGAGGAGGGGGGCCTGACTCCCGCATCCCTCATTTTTTCTGCCACCTTGAAAACAACACCCCAATTCCGGTTGTGGTTCTCCATTCCATCATTGTCTGTGCACACCACATGCAATCCTCTTTATCCACACAAATCCCCTGCACACACACAGACTGATGAGGCTGATGGCTTTTGTGTCTTTGGGAATATGTATCTGGAGTAAATCCTGCTCCTCTTTTTGTTCCTGCATCTTTAGCTCATCCCTTTCTCTCTGTCTGTCTTTCATTCTCTCACTGTCCCTCCATCTCCGGCTCCATCCATCCACCTTGCCCTCCTCGTCTCCGAGTCCTGCAGCGTTCTACGGTGGCGTTTTGCAGTGGCTTCTTGAGGATGTCATAACACCGTTTTTCAAGACAAATCTGCCTTGTTGGACAGTGCACAATGGAGAGAGACAGGAAAGATGTGGGGGTTAGTGTCGGGGGAGGTGGGGGGAGAGGCCGGGCATGAAATGCGACAAAGGTTGCAAGCTGGATTCAAGCCTACAACATTGCGTGTAAGTAGTATGTCCACTTCAGTTCACTGAACCACATGGACACCCCAAAAAAATATAATGTGAAGAGCTAACAATACAGAGCAGTGAGGCAGAGGAAGGACAAGCTGCAAGGTATTACATTTCACATCCTTTGCCATTCTCATACATTGTCTCTGGTTGGATTGTGTGAGTATAGGAGCATATGCATGCCTTTACAGAGGTATGTGGTGTACAGAGCCGTCCATCTGGATTCATTATCATCAGAAAGAGAGCTCAGGGAGGCTGGAATGTGAATTCTCTGTAACCTCGATGCAAAAAGAGAAAAGGCTTACCTCCACATTTCAGCTTTGCTCGACCCTGCCTTGTTTCATCCTGTTCCTCTCTGTCGACTCCCTCCCCTTCTCTCCCCATGACAGCATTTTTCTGCTATCTATCTCCACGGTGAGGCTCTTTCTCCTCCTCCGTCAGTTCCTCCTGTCTGCCGATCTCTTCCTCTCTCCAAAAATAATAATAACAAAAAAACCCAAACAGCACACACTTCCCGATCTGTGCGTCTGCCGGCTCCTCTATTCTGTTGTTAAGTCAAGAGGCAGGTTGATTTGTGCTGTCCTCCTCCCTCGTTCTCCCTCTCGCGCTGATTCTATTCCATTCACATCACACTAAAGCCAACCCCCTCTTTCTCCTCCTCTCTCTCTCTCAACACACACACAGCCTCTCTCTCCTCCCCCCTCCTCATCTCCTTGTCAGAGAGAGAGAGAGAGAGGTTGAGGCAGCAACGGACAGCGGCGGCCAACACCAGAGCTCTCTGGGTCTCATGCTGAAATCTAAAATGCTTCACTGGCAAGACTGCACAAAGAATTGCTGAATAACAACAATTTAAAGTGTAACAACCACAAATGTAGCACAGCAGGAGCTGATGCAATGTCATATCAAGATAAGTCATCTCCCACAATCTGCCTTTTAGTCTGCCTTATCTCTACCCGTTAGAATAATGAATTGCACTAGAAATGTTCATTTAATGACTAATTTGCTCCGTGCTACAACCAACAATTCTGCACCAGTGAGATAAAGCCTCAGAGGCAAAGGTGAAAATGGCAGCGTGTGTGTGTGTGTATTTGTGTGTGTGACAGTTTGTTTATTTGTGGAGACCTTTGTGTACTCCCCAAACGTAGACTGTAAGGGTCGGGACCATAACAAACAATCAACCTGCTCAAAAACAATGAGAGTGCAGCAGCGGGTCATTATACATAACACACTGCATTTTCCATCCCCATGTTTCAAAAGCAAAAAATAAAACAAATACCTGTGAATTTGGGTAAACCTTTGCATGATGCTTGACAGAGGAGGAGGAGGAGGATGAAGAGGATGAGGAGGAGGTTCCCACTGCTTTAACCTCCACAGCAGCAGTAGAGCCAAGTGTCCGGCACCATCCCCCTAAAGACTGGGTGAGGTCTCGTCCCGGCTGTACCATATGGCTATGTGTGTGTTACCAGGTCAGACGCTCTGGTCAAGCTCAGAGCAGTGAAGGAGGGGGTGGAGGCACAAAGAGGGTGTAGAGTGTGTCCTGAACAGATAAGAAAACCAAAAACAGTGGCATTAGTTGATAATAGTTAAACAGTTTAGAAAACACGCATAACTCAGCTTGTATTCATCAGTGGTTTTGGGTAGAAACAGTACATGGGAGAAACTAATTAGAGTAATGGCATTAATCAGTACAATACTATAAAATGCTAATTGAGATCATGATGATTAAACATGAGGTCACAAACAGTTCTATAGTTTTCAGTGTATGTACACTATGACACCCATTCATGCTTCGTGTTGTGCTTTCTTTTGGCACATTTTTGGAAATAGCATAAAGGGACTCCATTCATTTAAAAAATGAGGCCAGATTTTCAATACTGTTTTTTTTATTGGCTTTCTACTTTGCACCACCTCCTATCTACCAGGCCAATTCAGTTTAGTTGTACACTGCTGCCCGTAAAGGTGGAATAAAATATTTTTACCTCTTTCCATGAAATGATTGTGACAATAGGATTAATTCTTGATCGAGAAAGTGTAACTGGGACTGGGTATGTAATCATTACACCAGGTCAAAGGTGATTACTGGTGTGTATAAATAGGAATAAAAAGAGGAATGTATCTGAAAAGACAATTATTCCAACTTTATGGGTGACTGTGTAATTATACTGTGCCAATTAAAATATGTGCTTATGTCAGGGCACTGTAGTATGTAATGTAGTAAGTTACATTACAGGTAACCCCTATTACATCTCAAAAGTCACCTTAATAACGCTGATTAAAAATAAAGAAAATATTCCAAAATTACTTAACAACATATAGTACTGTGCAAAAGTCTTAGGTCACCACTAAGCTTTTGTTTTGGCAAGTTATCCTGACCACGTGTGTATCTGTCAGTTTATGTATCAGGATACAACAGGAAACATGTATTAAACATATTTAAGAAAAATGCATTTAAAACCCTGCTTCTACAGACCAAGAGTCACATATTTAGTGTAACCTCCCTCTGCACTTATCATGTCTTTGTCTGTTTTTTTAACAGATATTATGGAATTTACTTCTCTAATATTACAGATGTGGTTACACTTACACACTTACATATAGGTGACATTTTGTCACAGGAACAGAGGTCACAATAAATACTGACTTCAGCACGGGGAAGCTGTTTATTTTTATTTTCTTGTGTGTGTTGTGCTCATATTTGCACGCATTATTCCCTGCATTTTCATGCTACACAATAGAAAAAGGTGTGAATATTTTTTTTTTTTTTTTTTTAATTTAGAACCCTGAAAAAATAACAAAGCTAAAGATGGCCTAAGACTTCTGCACAGTACTGTAGAAATACACAATATTGTGACATTGTGGCCTGACTTATACCAAAGGTGGGAACATTACAAGGATAAGGCCACTCTTTAGCAGTAATAGTAGTTCCAGCCTATAAACATGTTGAACAGTGGTAACATTTGAGTCTCTAATAGTGAGATTTCTGTTTGTGTTGATGAGTTTTTCTTTGCACTTATTTAATTTTTAATGGTTGCATTTGGACTATGTATAGAATGTGCGCCTATACACTACTGAGTAAATATGTGGCACAAGTAAATAAAACTGCACTTTTCACTGAAAGATGTGTTATTTATGTTATTTTGAGCTTGTAACATTTATCGCTCTAGATTTTAGCTATTAATGTAAGTTATTTTTACTGGTATCATTTAAAAACATTTCTCTTAAAGGCGCACAGGTATGTTTGTATAGATGTAGAATTCAGTGTGTTCTTTTGTGGTTGCACTGATGTTTTCTCACACATGAAGTTCCTAATAGATAAATAAAGTTCTTTAAATTTAACTGAATTGAATTGACATTTATCTCAGAGTCATGTTAACTGCAGCTGCACATGACCTCTGTATTATCCTGTTACACAAAAACAACATGAGTTGATGCTGTTTCAATGTTGATTCAATGTTAAAACTGAATTTAAGATGACCTAATATTGATTTTGTGTCCATCTCCATCGACGTTCTACTGTAGATAAAACATTATTTCAGGGAAAATCAATGTTAACTTTCAATGACGATTCAATGGGTTTCATTTTTAATTTAACACTGAACCAGTGTTAGTTTGACACTGATTACAGTATCACATGTCAATGTTTGACTTTGTGATGTGTGATGCTCTGAATCTTTTGAGTTTATTATCATAATAAGAAATAGCCTTTAACAAGTAGCCAGTGCTACAGTGACACCATGTGGAAGGGAGATTTCCAGTCATACAGAGAAAAAAAATGTCAAAACTTCCTGTTAGAGAAGAGACATTCAACCAAATTTAAAGAAAAAAAATCAGAATTCTAAAATATTTTAAATGATCATTTTTGTTCCATGTTGTAGCCAAAAAAGAAACAAACAAACAAACAAACAAACAAACAAACAAACAAACATTTTCTCTGGTTCAGGGGCACTAATGGACAATTATCAGCTAATAATCAACTCTAACACTGTACTTCCTGAAATGACACTATTAAGAACAACTCAAAAACAGCAGATTTTAGAGATCTAAATATATATATATATCTGCAGGAAATGAAGATCAGGATGAAACTTGGTGCCAGGGAGACTGCCCCAGTGAGCACTGAGGTAAGGATATTAGATTAGTGTGAAATTCCTGTCCTCGTGGGGACTGGTGTGACTGCCAGGTGTGGACTGAAAATGGGTGTGAGCTGACAGTGGGATTGGCTTCACCATGGACACACTGCAACCAAATCTCCACAGACTGGTAATTCAATATCAAGCATGACTGAGAAAAAACTTTATATTCGTTGCAAACAAATGATGCCCAGTGCACAGGGGACACGCATCTTCCACATTAAGGCTTTCCAGAGTGATTATTTTGCAGGAATGTAAACATCAGCCTACCTTTCCTCGTCCAGTTACACAGGAGCAGCTCAGAGGAAATAAGAAAAAGTGAGGTTAAGTCAGAGAATATCTGTCTTACGCAAATTCACTGTTGAATGTATGTGTTGTCAGTATTTACCAGACTCTAACAGAGCTGTAAAAGTCACCAGAGCTGGATTATTACATTTGACTTCAACACGCATCCCTCATCCTTCTGTCTCTGCTGTGGTCTCAAAGTCTTTAATGTAATTTTAGATCCAGATGGACGGGCTCGGCTGCCCCCTGGTGGTCATCACATGAACTTCTGCAACACTGTTTGTTGAGGTTTTTGTCACAGGTTATGTACACCAAGAGCTATTTTATAAACCTAGAATTTTCAATTTACTTTTTAATTAACTCATACATGTTTTTCTTCTCTCATTTTACAAGGTGTTTAAGTGTTTAACAAGGTTTTTTTTTTCTTTTTTTAAGTGAAGTGTTTGTGTCTGGGTTGTTTTTCTGCATCATGTTTTCAGTTAATATGTTGTTTTTGAGAAAATTGGGTTTATGTTGTCATTCCTCTGAATACATATAATGTATTTATTAACGTTCCAAACTAAACATTTCATGTGTGTTCTGCCAGATTTTGACCTGCATTTAATACATATAATCCCATATGACTGACCTCATGACAGCTTCATCACAGTGATTCAGTTATTCTTTCAACTCTACACAGAGGAAGGTTTTTAGTGTAAATGGGATTATTGAAGTGAGTTAGGTCCACATGCATGTGGTCAACAGGTACATTTAAATATTAGGTTCAGAGGCACATGGTTCGTCACATCAGTAATATGGAACTTGATACAGATCTTGAGTCATGTTGACAAAAATAGGATGGAACAAGTGGTTCCAGGCACAACAAACCCCGCCCCTTGCATGTATTGTAGCTTATTTTGGCACGGATCCAGCTGATATCATCATGTCTATGTGTGTGGTGATGTCAGCATATCAATTGTCTCTATATATGTGCCAAGTTTGAAGTAAATTGAAACAAAATTGATGTTTTTATAGACATTTGAAAATGCACTCCTTATAAGTAAGCAGGAGTTGAAAAAAGAGTTTAAAAATTAAAAAAATATTTGAACTTTGACCTACTTTTCCCAAAATGAAACCACTACTACAGTTTTGTGGGTCACTATAAACCAAATTTGGTATAAATTCAACCAAAAGTTTTGCTGCTACATAGATTTGAAATTTTGCCCATTATAAGTAAATAGGGTGGGGGGATAAGATTTTAAAAATTCATAAAAAAAATGTTGAACTTTGACCTACTGTTCCCAAAATGTAATAAAATCTATTTTGGGTCACTGGCAGTCTATAAACCCAGTTTGGTATGAATTCAACCAATAGTTTTGTCGCTAGAGTGTTAATAACAAAGAAACAAACAAACCAAACCAAAAATAATACCCCTTGCCTCCCTTTCGGGGGGCAGGGTAATATTAAAGCATACATTTTTGAACCAACTAAGACCTCACAAATTTAACATTGGTAAGCTCTAGTACTTATAAACTACATTTTTGATATCACTGGTCAGCAATCATTTATAAAATGATCTGCCTCAAATTAAATCTGCTAAATCTTACATACTTTAACAAGATGAATTGGTAAAGAAATGGCAAGTGCTGTTAAGCCGATGTTTCCAATGTATATGATAGTAATTACACATATATATTGGTTTATGCACATTCATACAATAGATTTATAAATCTTCCACTAGACAGAACCTGTAAAATGAATGTAATGTGCAGTGTTATGAAGGTGATGTGGTATCTGAGAAACAATCCCTCTCAGTAAAACCCATTCTGTAATTCTCAGTATTTCACATTTTGACCCAAAACTGTATCTTGGGAACCACAATCCGCATTTTTGACCAATTTTTCATTATTAGTGACTCAAACTTGGTCAGTTTTTCCTACTTTTGTTTTCTATAACTTGTAGACCAATGTTTTTAAAGGACAAAGTGTAAATATCTCATTGTGTCCTTTAAAAACATATTAAATTGAATGTTTCCAGATATCAAACATTACTGCCTGAATAAAAACAATGTAAACTACAATACATCAGACACACCTCTGGAGTTTGTATGAATTTTTTTATCAATTCAACAAGATTCTCATATCAAATGTTCAAATCATACTCTCCACTGTTTCACTTAAAGATATACTAAATCCAACATCCTTTGAGACATGTAAACATAAAACACAATGTCAAACAAAGATATCACCTTCTGTCTTTTCCTAGCAATATTGTGCGGCCCGTTAGTTTACACTGAGTAAAAAAAATTTAAAGACAACTGTACACATAATTTACATTCCTCTAACAGTTCAACATGGCTTATTTCTTCTAAGCATACTTTTTTTTTTTTTACAATCAGGTTCAGTATGTACAGTTACAGGGAACATAAAGATACTTAGGAGGTTGATTTGTCTCATTGTACATTGTGTACATATGGTCATGACAAGGGATTGAAACGATATGTAGTAATATTCATCAGCATGATCACAGAGTATAAATAAGTCCAACGTGGAAAAGTGGAAAAACAGTACGGGTACTGTGGAAAGAAACAAACATGTTGAGCAACTGAAACTCCATGTACATCCAAGGATTTTGTGTTTTCATCTGATATTTATCATTTTGACGTGACAATAGCGACAATCAGGACATTTCTTGCATTTTGTTTCTGCACTTCCTGTTAGTAGAGACGCTAGAGCGAGAGTTCAGGCACTCCAGAAGAATAAACTTAACATTTCTACTGTTGTGTACGTGAACATCTGAATGTGTATCACTTTATTTCTACATAAAAATGCGACTCATCACAACCAATCTCAAAATACAACTCCATCCGATTACACATTACATTATACATCCGATCTTTACCACGTCAGACACAGTAACTACGGCTTTGACTTCAACTGTAAAGTAGTGTGTTCTCTACCTTAGTGTGCCACTTCATTTACTAACATGTACATTTCCACAAATGGTAGCAACTAAATTCTGGAGTGCGATGCTTTGGCAATTTAATTCTCATCTAACTGTTCAAATCAGCTGTTGATACAGTGTCTAGATCCACATTGTAAGATAATTTGGATTTAACTGAACTTCTTTGTGTGGCAGCTACAAAAGATGTAAACGAAAACACTTCCAATAGCCGTCTCATTTTCATCAGTGTTTTTCCATTTTGGGATTTTATTTAGCTGACACTTGATCCCTTTCATAACGCACTGTGATCTTTTACATAGATGTGATGTGTTACTCTGTGGTGTTTATTAACCAGTGTCTACTTTACTCCTAAGGTTTCAGAGTTCTGAAAATTGACCATATATAATGAATATTCACAATAAAAGTCTTGTTTTACATTTGAGGAGTCATCTTGGTGATGGAACAGCTTAATAAAATGTTTATCTGATCCACTGTCAGCCTTTTGGCTCATCGAGGGCTGAGGAGGACATTGACTGAACCGGGGGGGGGGGTCTACCATTTGCCCCTCTTGCTCCAGTCTTTAGGTGTGAAGTGAAGGCATTTTGGATCTATACGCAGGTGTCTCTTGTGCATCGCTCTTTCATGGCCATCCACAATGTCCTCTGACAGTGTCAGGATGTACTGACCCTGGATTGAACAAACAAAACAAAGTTAAGTTTCAGACTGTGACATTCATTCTTTTAACGATTAAAATGTGACTTTTTCCACATAGAAGACAAGGGGTTGAAGGAAAGGGGATGTTTGGGCGAACTGTACAGACTGAAGTTCATTTGTTATATTGGGCTGTAATGGGTAGGGTAAGGTAAGGTAAGGTAAGGTACGATAGGATACGATACGATACTTTGTCCTTGTATCTTCATACAAATATATATACTATATATACAATAATATAATTCAGTCTCCTCACACAATCTGCTGCACCAGACACGTTTTCACTATTTATTAAAATATCTGTGCACACACAGCAAGAAGCTGATCAGAATCAAGAGTTAAATGTTTGCGACATCAGAATTTATTCAAAAAGATTTTTCCTTTTCATCAATAAGCTTTTACTCTGTTGTGAAAAAAGCAAAACACAGAACAAAAAACACTTTAAATGAGCAAATTTTTGTTTTTTGAAGTTCGGTAAAAATTTTCAATGCATATTTCCAAATGTGGATTCAATACATTTATGGAAATACACCTGGTGATGAAAAGTTAGAGGTTAAGTTGTGAACTTATAGACATGATTTGTGACATAAACATATTTTCAAGCCAGCGTGGATCTAATAACCACCTTTTACTCGTGCATTGTAGAAAACTAAAGTCATCATTACTCACACTTCAGCAGTTTACTTTAATTGACTTTTCAGTTTAATCACTTCTGTTCTCTATGGTCACATGTACTGTGTTTTAATAAAGCAGTATTGACTATGAAGCAATTCTTATTCACACATTGCATTTCTGTTATCATCTGATATTGAGAATACAGTTAAGGAGCAGCCACTTCTAAGCTATAATGAAATCATATTTTTATCCAGAGGAGATGTGAATGTTTTGTGTAAAACTAAATCAGAATCAAATTATCATTCAGTACCTTTTTAGGACACCTTGTGATATTACATGACAAAATCTTGCCAAAAAATGCTGCAACTGTTGAAATCAGACAATGTTATGTTAAGTATTAGGATGCAGTGTTTCTCTCTCACCTTGTAATAGTTGATCAGGTTGAGGTACTGCAGCGTTGAAATAACATCCTCTTTCTTTACACTAGTGATTTCACTGATCTCACTGTGAAAACAAACACAATGTAAGATGAAAAAGGTGATACATGTTGTCAATTTGGCGATTTACTGTTGTGGTTATGTTTATTACAAACAGTGAAAACAGGTGACGTACTTAATGGTTATCTGAGGCCTTTCCCCATTGTCAGGTTTAAGGCCCATGAGAATTTCCAAGATGGTCTGGGACCAGTAGGAGCGATAGGACAGAAGACCAAGGTCAGAAAGTGGCTTTTCAGGAGTGCCCGTCTTTCCTTCTACCTTGGAGAGCTCATAACCTGATAAATACACAGTCAACAGTTATTACACAGGTGAACGAAAAAGAGTTTTGGAAATGATAATAAATAGACTGCACACTTTCTACTGAGGATGACTCTTTTCAATTTGCCCTCACTGACAGAGAATAAAGTTACTATTATTACAACTTTGACTACCACTTAAAACTTAATGTGTAGAATTTGAATGCTTTGCAATGTAATGTTTCAATGTATTATGAAATAATATAAATAATGTTTAAAGCAAAATGAAAGTCATTCAGAATTATCGAGCAAATATGATCTGAGAGGTATACATTTTAATTTAATTTAACTGAAAGAATATCAATACAGGTCATATGCTTATTGTGCTCAAAAAAAAAAATTACAACCAATGGGAGTAAATTATCAGGGTTCCTGCAGGTTTCTACAAGTTAAATTTAAGACCTTTTAAGACCTTTTTAAGACACTAAGAACAGAATTTAATGCCCATTTCACAGCCATACTAACTACTAGAATTTAGGAAAATTTATTTACTCCAACACCTTTATTCCCACTGTTCTGGGTCATTTCTCTACAAATCTGGCAATAATTGGTTCCTAATTTCAATATAAATTGTCGGGTTGGAACGAGTGGAACTGCGTAGACCAACGTTACTTTCTTTGCAACTTGGACATGTAACAGATACATTTAAACAATACACTGAACAAGTTTATGGCAACAGAACATAAAGACCTACCATATCAAATTTAATGCCTTTTAAACATATTTTTAACATTAAATGCACATTTATAAATTCAAGACTTAAGATTTTTTAAAACCATGCGGGAATCCTGATTATAGAGCAATGCAAATAAATGAATGATTTTTTTCTTTCTTTTTTCTGGATGGTAACTTAAAGTATTAAGAATCTTGACAGGTATATAGTGATTTGGAAACATCTGTAATTTAAAAAAAAAAAAAAAAAAAAAAAAAAGACATTCATTGCACTAGTCTTGGAATTTCATTGTTTTTGTTGTTTAATAATTTACGTACACTTTATTTCATTACTAAATACATAAAACAAGTGTTTTGTGTGAATTTTGCCAGGTTTTAGATTTACATTTGCACAATAAAACATTTACAAGTCACATTTATGACAACCATTGAGCTGTCTAAAAATCATTTCCAAAACTGAATAAACATTTTTGCTTCTGCCTGTTCAGTCACTAATTGTTACATGGACTGTGAACATATTTTATTGTGCATCATGAATGAATACATTTTCTTTTATGGATCATATCTCATTGGCATCCAAAAGCACATACACACTTATTCGCTTTAGATCCTTTTTTTTTTTTTTTTTTAATTTGTGCAATAAGAACAAAACAGACCAAATTAACACACAAGTTACGAACACCCAAGAATGAACATGGGCTGCTTCCATTTAGTACAGTACAATGAGGTAGAATGAATTAGAGTCACTTACTGAACTCAATGAGCAGTTTTCCGTAGCCTCTCCGCTGGTATGGGGGTAAGGTAAGGATACAGGCCACATTATAATCTTCAGTTGATTCCTTCTCCTGTAAGCAGAGAATGGAGGGTCGGTTATGTTTTTGGATCCCTATTTTATCGTGCCTGCATGTACCTCAAAACATTATGAACATACTGTACCTTCGAGAAGTACCCCACTATATGGAAGCCTTTGGGGTCGTATTCTGTCATTACGTAGAAGAGGAAAGGGTCTGTGTCATAGTACAAGGTCTTGTGGTCCAGGAAACACTTTGCAATTAAACAAAGGTTCTGGGAATATGTCTGGAAAAACACAAGGATGTGTCAAAGAAGAAAAAGGCACATAAACAAAACATGTCTGAAACAAAACCAAAAGAAACAAATAGGCCTCAAGAAGGATTCAAAAGCTTAATTTTAAGACCTTTATGAAAGCAATTGTTTTAGTTCTACAGGCAGATTGTCTTGACCTTCCAATGATATTGGATGAAAGTAATAAATGAAGCAAGTACATATTACAGTACAGTAGTTCTGACTGGGCTGCTCAATTTACTTGGTGTTCATTAGTTTCATGTTGGTTTCATTTTGAAGTCATTACAATGTAATCAAAATATTTAAAAGACTGATGTTAAAGTAACTTCACAAGAGAATCCTTAACTTCATCAATGTAATATGTAAAAAACAGTATTTAAGACATTCTTAAAGATAATTGGGTTCTAGACGTTTTAAAGAACCAGTGGGAACCTGAGACAAGAAGGAAAAAAAAGCACATACAATTGAAAATCATCACAATAAAATAAAAATCTAATCACTAACTTTGTTTTTCCTGCCGTCAATCTCAAAGAATGAGATGGTGCCTTTGCGGTAGATCTCGTTGCCTGGAGGATGTCTTAGATTACATTTTGTCTGTCAGGAATGAGAGATGAGAGGATGAGCGTAACATGCAACAATCTACGGAGGACGAGATTAAGAGCTTAAGACAACAACAGACTGATGACATTTCTTACCAAATGTCTCTGCAGACACTTGAGGCTTTTGAGGTACTTGAGGCAGAATTCGCAGAGGTAGAGGATGGGCAACGCGGTGAGTTCCTGTGGGTACGGCGAAAAGTACCACGGCTTCAGTCTGTGACGTCCCAGCTCTATACACTCTATATTTTTCATCCGGGTGACAATGTCATCATGGCTACGATCAGACACCAGACTGCCCGTCATGCGGGGTGCAGATGGGATGCCATCAGAGCTGTCCTGGGAATCCTGTTTAAAAACAATGCAGACATCAGACAATCAGTTTACCTTTTTCATGCACTCCTGTTGTCAAGTAGTTATGAATTGATCAAATGGAGCAAAATTAGATTTATGATTTTCACATATAGACTGTAGATTGTTTAAAGTAAGTAACACATATAATCACAGTGGTTATATATGTTACCAAATCAACTAAACTTGGGTCTGAGGTAAGCAGCACCTCTGTTTTATTGGACCCACTATGGCAAAGCTGAACCTTGACAGCAACACACAATCAACGGGCAATAATAGGAAATTAAACAGACCTCTGGTGGTGGTAGATAGACACTGGCACTTTGAGGGTTGTTATACTGCAAAACCTTTATCATCTAGCAGAAAAAGACACACAAACACGGGCTTTTGGAAACTAAAGAGGGGAATAAGATTTGTCCTCATTTACAGTAAATGTTTGAGTTGGCAATTTAGTTAAAGGGGACAGGCTGAGCAACAGTGAAGTTCATTTTAAGGTGTGTAATTTTAAGACACTCCAGTGTGGGTTCAAAAGGAGAGAGCCAGCAACACTGGCAATTCAGGCAAGACACAAAATGACAAGAGGGGACAACCACAAGTTAGACTGATGATATGTGGGGTCTGAGTTTTCTTCTGGAAAAACAAGGGTCAGAAAAAGTAATTAAGTGGAAGGACAGCAACGGCAATTTTGATTTGTAGAATTAACTTTATGTTGCTTGTGTACAGGGAGCGTAAAGCAGTAAATACAGAAAGTCCTAAAACTATAGTCTGACCCTCTGTCTTCTTTCTATTACTTGTGAAATAGGCTAACATTAATGCTGTCTACAGCAGTGTTTACCTGTCACAACACATTAGCACATACTTCTTTCAGAGAGTTCATAATTGTCACATTACAAGATCAATTTTAAGTCTTTTTATTTTGTTTCACTAAATTTTATAATCTGTGTCCCAGTGTATCTTAGTATTCTTCTCTGTCAAAGTATTAGTACACCATCAAACACTTTAAGCGCAACAATTAATCATATCACTAAATGTCAACATGGAACAACACAAAGGTCAAGAAACAGATTCTTCTTGGCATGTAAGGAAAAATACATCTTAGCAAATTAGATACAAAAGAACTAACAACTTTCATACTTTGAATAATTTTATAATTTGATCTAAGTAGTACACAAATTAATACACTGCATCTTAAGCAGAATAAATACAAAAAATACTTTGAGTTCAGTAGCAAGATACTAAAAAGGTATGTAGTCAGGACATCTGAAATCCAAACCACACAGCTGGTATTAGAGGTGATTTTTCTACTGTTTAAAAGATATTCTACTACTTTGCAATATTAATAACAGCAACACATTTACACAACCAAATGTGGAAATGCTATGATAAAAAAAATAAAAAAATAAAAAACTTAAAATGAGAAAATTATCTGACAGTAATGAGCTCTTAAACTACACACCTCATCGGTGCCGCCACAGTTCGCTTTCCTCTTCCTCCCGGGCTGAGATGGAATGAGCCGTCGTGCAGTACCGTTTTGCTGTCGAGTGGAAAGAATGAAGATTACACATTAGAAAGGATGTGAGATTTGAGCAACATTAAGAGTTTGAAGGACCTGCTGTACCGTTGTGAGTGACGTGAGCTGCTCATGGTCTTCACGGGACTTGAAGGTGCTGGTCTCCCTTGCTGCAGGATAAACGGCAGCCTGAGATGCTTCAGCTGAACTCGGCAAGGAGGGTACAGGGGTGACGGGGGATACCTGAGGTGCCAACGGGACAGGTTCTACCTTCCTCTTCTGCAGAAAACAAATACTGTTAAATGACAGGATTTATAATCACCAGAGAAAAAAAAGACACTTGAAATAAATCCATGAGAATTTTAGATTTAAAATGGTTCCAGCCAGACCAGAGGCATGTGTAAAAACAGGACTAAAAGATGGGTACTCTGGCAGTTTACGAAGGCACGCCACTTCAGCATCAAGGGTCAATACCTGCATTCACTGACTGCTCACTGTTATTAGGTAAGTCTGTGTCTGATTAATAGCCACAGCACACTGAAATAAGTAGGTTTTACCAATTCATGGATCTCTCATTCGATGGAACCCTCAATTTTAGATTAGTCCAATCTAAATCAAACCCCATTTAAGCCTGGTATTAACATGGCACATGCGCAGGCCAAGTGGAACTGCATCTTTTAAATTAGACCTGTATTTATCTCTCATACTTTCTTGACGTTCAATGGCAGGTTTAAGAAATGTTCCTCATAATCTTCTACAGCCTGAAGTTATGCTTTCAGATTTCATTTCTCATTGACCAACAGTCCAAAATCTAAAGATGCATCACTGACTGTTGTGTACAAGAGACAAATGGCAAATCGTATGAGAGGAAAATTTATAAACATCTTTGCAATTACTTTCTCAATGAACTATTTGCTGCTGCTCAAATGTGTGTTGGAGAAAACACACTGTTCTTGCATTGCTAAAATGTAAAAAAAAAAAAAAAACAACATTTACATTAATTTCCCAAATCTTCTCTGTTGCATTTCTTTCTACCTCAGTTGAAATTAGGATTTTGCTGCAACTGACCTCTTGTAACACAAACCTGACAAGCTGACAAAAAACCCAATCTGCTTTTCTCTCTTTTTTTTTTTTTTTTTAATTTAATTTCTTTGTGCAGTTCAGTGGGACCTTAAAGTAACACAATCACACACGACGCATGTTAACACCAGCTGTAAACAAGGTCCCAGTCATGGTTGTCTAGAAGGGGTGAATTCAAGTTGTACCGGTGTGGGGAGGGTTTTGCCTCTGGAAGGAGCTGTGGCTGTGGTTGTGGCTGTGGCTGTGGGTTGTACGTTGAGATCTAGACTCTTCTTCTGAATTGAACAGAAAGGAAGAGAGGGAAGAGGGGGTTAACTCACATTCATGTTAACCCTTAAAGGCACTCAGGTGTTCACTTGACAATCAACCGACTTGAAGGAGGAACAATTTGGCAGTTATTAGAAATCGTAATCAAATGAGAAAGGATGAGCGTAAAAACATAATAATGAGAGGTTTGTAATACAACTAGCAATCTTCATCCTGGCTCGTTAGTTTTGACAAATCATTTTTCCCGAAAAGAAGTACATTGTACATTATTATCAATCGGCTGCATTCGTATTATATTGTTGTTGTTTTTTATCTTAATATGATCTCTACATATATTACCTGACTGACTTCTTATTATAACACTTTTAATTTACAGATAAAGTTTTCAAAATATTTACCTAAGCATAAGTCAGATTTATTTTTCCTAACTATGCTCATTAAAAGCAGACATCCAACAGTGTATACAATATCACACTACTTCAAATATTGCCCGATTCATTACAAGTACAAAAGAGGTTGATAGCGATGAAAAACAGTACTGTTAACATCACTTGTGAAAAAAAAACAAGACCGCTAAATTAAGACGTATATAATCCTGTGCCTCTAATTAAATTAAAAATCAATTCAATTCATTTCATGCTTCCCTTAAGAGGAATTTCAAAGCATGGAAAGTAATAATGTAAAGAAATATTCACAATTGATTTTCCTTTTTATGGTGTTACAGGGTGGGGTAAAATAGCCCAGTGCTTACAATGTATTATCTGTATCATATTAGAATAATGCTACCAAACCTGAATTCACTACTGTAACTACTGATAGTTTGAATTAATCTCCTGGTGGTGTAATAAAGACTTACCACTTCTCTCTCTGGAGAGCTGGGGCGGGAGCCTGGAAGACCATTTTTTGTTGGTGTTTTAGCTTCTTTCTTAGGGAACTGAAGCTTCTTCATGTCCAGCCGGTCCGATGTGACCCACTCATCCAGGCGCTTATTAACTTTTAACACAAGCAAGAACATATTTTTGTGATTCTTCAGAGCAGTGTCATGTAACCCAGTTTACACTAGGTCTGACCTTTAATATGCAAGAAAACATAACTAAAGTCATACTCACAGTCGATATAATGAACATAGTAAAGCTTTCTTGCAGAAACTTCCTTCACACTTAGAATCTCAGCCAATGCTGAAAAGAAATCAGTGAAATCCAGTTAATATTTAAACCACACTGAAAATTTTTGAATGAATAAATGTATTTACGATCGCAATTACACAGCACAGCAACTAAACCATTACAAATTAACCCATATGCTCTACAGTCATTGTAATTTACAAGTTAATGAAGTTTACAGGACCAAAAATAAAAACAGTCGATCTTCTTTCATTCAGTGATGGAAAGATGACTTCTGACCTTTAGATAAGCACTAATTAGAAAAGCATTGCAACCAATCTCTGGAAGTACGTGAACTCTGTACATTTATTAATTTTACTTTTACAAATAAGTGAGTGCCTCACAAATAAAATGGCAAGACTACCGCGTTGGAATAAACTACGCTGTTGTGACTCCTTCTATTCTATAACATCTTCATTGTGGCATTAAAAAAATGCTATTTACCGAATACGCTTCTCAGTATTGCAGCTGATAAAACATTATTACTTTCAGTATTACTTTCTTCCTTGTGACATTTGCTTAAAAGAAAGTGACAACATCAGCTTCTTTATAAAAACCCTGGTGTCATCTAATATTTCCAAATAAACTCTATTTATTTATACAAATTTGGCTTGTTAGTTCCACATTGAACGTGGTAGTGGTTTAATACAGCATGTAAATTCACCTCAGTGACACTGTGCCGCTAAATGCACAGCTGCATGTGTTGTCGGTGTTTACAGTGGTTTCACCGGAGGCCGAGCTGCCTATTCACAACAGCTGAGGTTCGCTCTCTAGCGTTAGCCAAGCAGCTTAGCTAGCTCCGAAAAACCGGACAATACTTACGCCATTCGTCTTCATTTTCTTGATTTTTGCGAAGAACGGGGAGGCGACAGCCCTCGACGATTTCAACCTGTCGAAAACAATACGTTAATTTTAGTTAATTAAATTGGTAATATCACTAAAATAAATTAGCATCTTTCGGAAACCTACCGATGCTGAGTTGTCCGCCATTTTCGTCATCTGTAAAAGCAGGAGCAGGGTGTTGTGGGAAAATGCCGGTCTCTGCCAAAGAGTAAAAATACACAGCAAGATCGACTTCGACTGCAAATGGGGTAAGCGGACATCGTACCCAAGACAAAACAAGAAACGCAAAGACACAATTAATGTAGTTTTGTAATTAAAATAAGTAATAATAATGCGTTAACCCATTCGCTTCAGGTTAACTTTATGGACTGAAATTCACTATGAAATTCAAAAAATGCTTTTACTGGTGTATTTGTGAATGCTATGACTATGCTAATGACTTTTTAAGGTCTGCATTCTTAAATTGCTATCCGTTCTATGTACAGCCCAGGTCTGTGGACCCTGTACGGCTTCATTCACCTTCTCTTTAGGATTAACTGAATACTTTACAGGTCTAAGGAACATCTGCAGGGCGAAGATACCCAACATTTGTTTTTATTGCTCAAAAATTTAAATCAATATTTTGACCCAAATTCCAATGATCATGGGGTGTGGTAGTGTTTTTTCCCCACTATATTACTTATGCAAACCTGACGCTGCTTTCAAAGAGAAATACGGTTGCATACAAAAAGTCAAAATGTGAAGGGGCCCATTTCTCTCCACTGGAAATAATGATCATTTCTGTCAAGTCAGATGGTTGATCTGAAAAGAGTGGTCAGGCTCAGCTGATAAAACCCCCATATAAGAACACCACATCCAAACTGTGGTTTTCAGTAATAGGAAGAGACGAGCATTTGTGTCAAGACACAGATGATACAGAGTGGAAACCTATTGGATGGTGTGGTGCAGACACTCTTAAGCAAGAACAGTTATATATTAATGTCATTAAAGGTGTTTTCAGAGTGAATGTGTGGTGGAACCAAAATAAATATATTGTATGAAATCAAATCCAACTAGATACAATAGATAATAAACATGTACCATGTTGAGATTGATGACATTTCACATGTGCATACTCACAGGCAAGAACTGAAGAGATTCCACCAAAGGAATAAAATGCACATATCACAACTTTGTAGCGCAGGACACCATGCTTCACAAAAACACATAAAATTAATTAAAACCAGAATCAAAACAAAGACAACAATACTCCAGCTGTAAAATAAATAAATAAATAAATAAATAAATAAAATAAAATAAATAAAATTTTAAAAAAGTGTGTAGCCTCCTTCAGGCTTCACACTTGAGTGTCTTTCAGACATGATTTTAGATTAATCTGAGGTGAACAATAGGCTATGTGTCACAGTCGTTTATAAGTGGTGGCAGATGACTGATCAGTTCTCAGTGAAAAAGGTGACTGTCTAAGAATAGTACTTACCACAGGTACATTATACAACCCCCTCTCGCCGCAGGTTTAGTGTCTCATCAGGAGAGAAACTAAGCCATACGTATAAAGTAACAGAATAGCCTACTTTCCAACAGTAACTGCTATTACGGTTTATTTATAATTTATTTATTTTATTCATTAACAGTGCACAATATCAAAACTTGTCTATGACAATGTTTGTGACAGATTAATTTCTACCAGCAATACCTAGACAGGTTGATGTTATATAAAATTGTTTTACAGGGGGGAAAAAATGTAAGGGTGTCTGTCATTATTATACTCATCTATCAATGTGTTGTCCATGTTTGTGATACTACATTGTGGAGGTAGTGTTTTGACCAGCAGGGGCCTCTCTTGTCCACAGTTTAATAAAACCTCAACAGAGAGACTAAACAGTCTTAAAACACTGTCCTCAACATCTATGTGAACAAAATGATGTAAGTCTAAAGGCGTACTTTGTCTACTTTTCATGTCAGGTTAAGATTTTATGTGAAAGTTAATAGAAATATGTAAATTAAATTTAAAGAGATTATGTTTTTCTTTCTTGTCCAGCTCTAATTCAGTGATTATTAATTTTACACCTTCTTTGAATGCAGTGTCAAGAACTTCAAATCATTGATTCTATCAACATGTCCAAAACGTTATGTTAAAGTCTAAACGTCCTTTCCTTTTACCCTCTAAACTCAGCAACAGTTTCATAGCATAATTATCAGGATACACCCTTTTTAGTGAGACATTTTGTCTCCTGACTAATATAATTTATGTAAAAACTGCTTTGCTGAGCTGAATGAGGCCATTATATGCATTTGTGGAACCACTTAAATCACTCCTATTATGGCGCATTATGTCTCCTCTCATTTACTGTTCTTGCAATCATCAGGACAATGGTGTACTTCAGCTGTAAAATGTGAATGAAAACAGTGAAAGTCATTATACTGGTTCTTGGTAATTTTTGCACACAGCTTTCTGTAACACTTCAGTAATCTCTATGAAAGTCCTCATGTTCATATATATATATACACACATACACACACACACACACACACACACACACACACACACACACACACACACACACCGTCTTATATCTTAAAACTAACAAGCGCAGAAAAACAATTTTACTTACTAAAATAGAAATTTAAAATATTGCAATTTAAAAACACTAAAAAAAATTAATGAAAAAAATACAATTTACAATTCAATAGGAATTACAGGGAAATACAGTTGGAAGAAAAAACAGGTTTGTTTATTTTCCTTTGGTTTTATGAATCATATTAGACCCATACACCCTGTACCATTTTCAATCGGTATAAATTATGGGATTCCTCATGTACCTGAAAAACTAAAACAATAAAGCTAAAGAAGTAGGACTACTCATGCACTTGTAAATGATACTAACAAAGTGAAAAGACTCATGAAAAATAAAAAGTTGAAAAAAACATCTGTGGTGACAGCTTTTTATCATGTGCATCTAACTTTTGGTTGTTGAGTAAAACTCTCTCTAAGTAACCAGCTACATAATGCAGGCAAATTTAAGTGTGTTTTATGTAATTAATATTACTAATATGTAAAAATTCACAAAAATATGAACTAAATAGCAATGTATACTTAATCAAAGCATCTCAATCTGAGCTGGGGCAAAGGTTATAAATTATTTTATTATAATCGTTGGAACAGCGTTCAGTACACAGAACTTGCATTTTTTCAGTTGAGAAACCAAACTGTAAATGACAAATGATAACAGACCAGAAAAAAGACAATCTGTGTGAAACAGCTCTCCATCCCATTATTATTTTTCCATCAGTCAGACAGTCATAGCTCTCAGTAGGGATAGCCTGTGTAGTTTTATTTATCATGCATGATAAAGTGCAACAAAGTCTAGTGTTGTGTGAGAAACAGCTGAAACGGTGAACAGCTTAAACAAAAGTGTCATGTAAAATGAAAAAAAAAAAGTTTTTTGTATAAACTGTGCCTACATTATATCCAATTAAAATCAAAATCACTTGGTTCGGTATCTCCACTTAACATTATATCTGGTAGAAAATGACAGAACGCTGCCCTGTCCTGAGAGGAACAGTGACAAATATATCTAAGTAACAGTGACAATTTTAGAATGACAGAATGTATGTTCAGGGGAAAAGTAAGCAGTCTTCAGTCAGATATTTAATGCAGAGACTTCTCAAATGGTCCTGCTGTTCAAGAGGCAACTTCAGAAAAAAAGTGATTTGTGAGTGTCTTTTCAGAACACCATATTTGGTCACATCCCCTGGACAATGTAATCTCTCAGAGAGATGTGCCCTCTATTATTTCACAAATTACAGCAGAGAATTAATGATTTGTTTTGTTCTTTGGTACCAAAGGTCCTTGCAAGGTTGGGACGTTCTCAAACTGCTTAGTGTGTTACTTTGCTTTGTTTGTAGGTTGGAGCTCTTTTCTGCATTTTTCTTGAATACCCATTGCAACCAACACATGACTTTTGTTATATAAACATATACATCTTCTGTGTTGGCAGTAAACCTGACTTTCTACAGTATTTTCCACATCCTGCACTTCATACTTGATAACTTCTGAACAATAATCTTGACAGCATCTGGCATTAAAACAGCATCCCCTCTCTAGTGGCTTTAGCTTATCCATAATCCATCAGTTTTCTCACTGTTAGCTTCCTGCATTTGTCATTTTAATTGAATCCTTAAAGGGATCATACCACAAACTGTTTCAGCCTGTTTTACTTCAGGAGACCCAGTGAAAATGAACAGATAAAAAAGATATTTTGCCTAGTCATATTCCCTTCATGAAAGTGTTCTTACAGAGTTGAAACACCTTTAGATGGTTATTGCACACAATGGAAGTGGAATGAACACATAGTCAAATTAAGTTCATAATATAAAAACACAGACTGACTGATGCCATAGCAGTAGGAGGTATAGTAACATGTACAAATCACAATGTTGACTATTGCTATTAATGACTTAATCAGATCAATGGTCAGCTTTCTTTTCCACTTCTTTTGTAGAGCGACAGGCAAACTGACCACGGGCTACATAACAATACATTTGGTTGACTACTGTGGTTCATTATCCTTGCTTTCTTCTTTTAGCACACATCACATACTTCTATATTACCTTCAACATCTTGTTCTTTTTAATCTACACCACTAACTCGCTCTATTCCACATATTTTAAAGCAGAAAGCAGAGGATTTGCATTTCCTCAAACATGACAGAATACATACATTTGTATGAGGAAATAAAACCATTATGCTATAGCCTGAAATTTAATATTTCATAAATTTCATTCCTAAAGTGAACATGCAACATTCAGTTGCTGTTTTTCCCGTTATACTTTCAAGCAGCACTCGTCACATAGATATAGAAAAATAAACTTAAATACAAATAAATAAAAAACAATAAGCATACATTTAAAAGTGCAAATGTACATTTGTTTACAGCATAACATATTAACTGTACAATCATTGATTATATACTCACATTTTATGCATTATAATAAGGATTACTAAGTAGCATAGTTTAAGTAAGAAATATTTCATAGCAAGTCTATTGGAAAATATTTGCATTGCCTTGTGACAGGAGAGGCTCCTCTAAACATTGCCAAGGGTGAATATGTGTTTGTGTGTGTTTATGTAACTGTGTGTGCAAATATGTGTGTGTGTGTGTGTGTGTGTGTGTGTGTGTGTGTGTGTGTGTGTGTAGGTGTTTGTGTAGGTGTGTAGGTGTGTGTGTGTGTGTGTGTGTGTGTAAAGCAGCATGTATGTTGACATAAGGTGTATGTGCAAACGATGAGTACTGAAGCAGAGGAAACTCATATCATTCTAGTTCAGAGGCACAAAAACTGCCTGGCCAGCATTTCAAGTATCTAGCATTGTTTTGGACAACACACATCTGTCAGACATCAGCAAAGCAGAGAAAGAGAGAGAAAAGGACATTTTCTCTTTTGAAGCTGAGGGAAGGAAACAGCTAAAGAGTCATACAATGAGTGGAAACAAGCAGTTCAAAGAATTGTGTCAAAGAAGAGTGACACCAACTACCACTTTTTTTTTCTTTTACATAACACAGGCTATTGCACTTCACCTGAAGCTCACTGTAACCAGTTCTGCTAACATCACCTTCAGGGTGGAAATCAACAGTCTTGCTTTCTTTCACATTAGTTTCCTTGTCATGATTCTATTTCACTGAAGTCAGGAGTTACAGGCCAGGTACTGCAGCAGAGTGGATCCATATCTGGCTCATAATGAGACACGCTGCTTGACATCTCCACACTTCAGATATGTCTGATTGTTCTACCACTGTCAAAGGTAGGAAAGAGAGACTGTGAAAATGATCCTCAATGGAGATGGCAAGACAGGAAAGTCATCCACTGGCAGTCGGTTGGTAACGGTTATATTCCGCTGTGTTTTGCATCTTGTTAAGGACATCTGATAAGATGATTCCACAGGAGAGCGAGAAGCAGCAAGTTTTCTGGCACAGAAAGTTTCCACTTCTCCTGATAGCAAAATGAATGTATCCAGCCTGAAATCTTGGGGGCATCTTGAGGATTGTAGTCCGCTTATCAATTAATGGACTTCTGATGTGGAAAATGTGTGTGTGGATGTGTTCATTTTTTAGGACATGTGACAGGACGCAGGACACAGGACGCTGAACCAAAAATGTAACGGACTATGGCTCAGCATTACCCCAGGATTGTAGCTCTTATGACACGTGGCAATGTCCAAGAATCCTCCAAATAATTTCACATTAAAGTTTCTCAGTTTTCAGAAACATGCTTTATGTTATTGTTTATGGTATTTTGTTCACAGGTTGTGCAGATATGTAATATTTTTGGACAGTAATGATGAAAAAACCCTACACCTGGAGGGTTGTATTCAGCAATAGACACTCCATAATCTACACTTTCCCTTTTCTTGAAACTCTTGGAAGATAATATACTGTACAGTCTGGGTAATGGTGCAGCACAGCTTTCAGATGATTTTATGTGCATGTCTTTTGTACATGAATATGAAACAGAGACAAAAAGAGAGACTATATGTTTGCTTACTATCTCACTCTTCCAACATATGTATGAGCTTCCAAGTCCATTACTGTTCCCTATGGATATTTTAACGCTCTGACTTGACTTTGTAGCGCAGGACCAGGTATGTCGCCAGCCTGAGAACCAAGAAGAAAACGCCCAGCACCATGAAGTCCACGTAGAGCTTTGCATTCTCCACATCGAGCAACTGTAGGACCTCCTCTGGTTTCTGAAACTTACACGAAAGGCCCGGACACTCCAGCTCCGACCTGTTCATCCCATAGATAGAAAGAATCACCCCTTCAAATCCGTACCTGAGCAGGAAACAAGGAAAACAGATGTTTATGACACATTTTGATCACAGGCAAACATATAAAGCTTAAAAACTATTCAGCATTTTCTAAATATCAATAAATAATCTCTGTGGCTTTTGAACCATGAAACAGTCGTCCCAAAAACACAGAAAGTACAGTCATGGAAAGAATTGTTAGACCACCCTTGTTTTCTTCAATGTCTTCTTCATTTTAATACCTGGGACAACTAAAGGTACATTTATTTGGACAAATATAATGATAACAACAAAAATAGCTCAAAAGAGTATAATTTCAGAGCTGGTATCTAGCCCTTTTCTATGGTTTTCTTGATAATAACCAAAATCACTTAAGTTCTTACATCAAGAGCTATGGCATTGTACTGCAAAAACAGTGCTTTTAGACATTCCATGTTTTCTTTTCTGTCTGTTTTAGTCACATGATACACACAGGAGTGAGTACTTGATTGCATAACCATTGTTTTTGATTATTTTTGATGGTCAAAAAAATTTTTGCACGACTTTATCTTCATTTTTGCATATTTCCAAAAAAACTGCCTCGGACTTATCAATACATTTTTCATTAGCCAGGAGAAGCAGACAATCTGTCTAGGGTTCACTTCCTTTTGTTTACTTTAAGTTAGGTATAGCAACTTTTCTTTGATAAGGTGAGTAGGCATTTAGGTAAGTAATATTTCAACCTTGTTATCATAAAAAAAAAATTATATAAGCAAATTAATTGAACTGGATGTACTGATATTATATGATCAACCAGAAATATCAAATAACTATTTCATCGTGCTGCAGAGCTGCAAAATTAAGATATTTAACTGAAAGACTAAATGCACTCTATGTGGTGTGTCAAATAACAATTAAAACATACAAAGCTGTGATTTACAGACAAGACGGCGTGTTTCTTAGGGGACATTACACATGCAGTTTTTTAGGGTCAGAATCTACATTGATTAGCCATAACATTCTGACCATTGATAGGAGAAGAGGTAATAATATTGATTATTTCATTACAATGACACCTTTCACTGGGTTGGATATATTAGGCAGCAAGTGAACATGTAGTCCTTGAAGCTGATGTGTTTGAAGCAGCAAACTGGGCAATGTCAGGAACTGAGTGACTTTGAACAGCTCCATATTGTAACATTGATGACTGGGTCAGAGCATCTCCACAACTGCAACTCTTGTTGGGTGTTCCTGGTCTGCAGTGGTTAGTACTGGCCAAAAATGGACTAATTTAGGACATCCCAGTCTCAGGGCCATTGATCATCTGCGGAGGTGTTGAACAAACAAATCCAATCCATGGAGGTTCAGGGATTTGCTGCTAATGTCTTGGTCCAGATACCACAGCACACCTTCGGAGGTCTGGTGAAGTCTAGGCCTCGGGTCAGAGCTGGGTTTTTTTGAAAAAGGGGAACCTACACAATATTAGACAAGTGGTAATCATGTTTTTCTCCCATAGATGCTGGATTAGTTGAGATCCAGTTGTTCTTTAGGTCACTTGGTAGGCTCTAATCATTTTACACTGGGAATGAACAACAAGATCTGAAGATGCTCTGACCCAGTGATTTGACCATTGTAATTTCTCCCTTGCCCATTTTGCTCTGTTTTTACCACATTAACTTTGAGGGCTAATGTTCCCTTGCTGTCTAATATAACCCACCCATCCAGGTTCCATTGTAATGAGATAATAAAAATCGATACCACTCAACCTGTCAGTGGTCATAATGTTACGGCTTATGATTTACACATAACCCAGCACTGTAGAAACACTGGTAAACATGTCCAGTCAGTGGCTAACACTACCTGACATAGGAGACATAAGAGCTCCACTGTAGGTATTTGGGGATGGTGTCAAAGTTGACAAAGAACCCAGAGAAAAGAAGCACAGGTATGGCTGTGACTGGTCCCACGAACGTTGCCACCTAAGAAACAAAGACAAACTCTGAATAAAAATGCCTCCATTAAATATTGTGTAAGCTGTACATATTTATATGTAATCAGTGTTGGTGTGCCTACCTGCAAAGAGGTGGATGCAGCACCTATAAGCAGGCCTAGGGACTGGGCTACCAGGGCTGTTGATGTAGACAAGGCCATAAATAGCAGGTAGCGACCTGCCTCTGGAGGCTGTTCAGTCATCCAGTACACTATACTACAGTACATAATTGGACAAATCACCTGTGAAAGAGAAGGTTTGGTTTGAGTTTGTTATTTTAAAATACTATACATATTTTTGTTTGTTTCATTGTCAGTCATATCACTTTTCCAGTTACCTGAAACGGTATGTCAGCCATGGTCTTAGCCAAGTAGTAGGCCTTAAGGCTGTACCAATAATTGAGATGTTCCCTTACAAACACAGACATCTCCAGAGGAACTGCAGAACAACAATAAAATAAAAAAAATATTTTCTCTTCAACACAAAAAACATCAAATTAATGTTTCCAATCTTTCCTCAGGTGTAACATCTTACAAGTTAAGACGGTGGGCATCAGGGCAGCAAACATGAGGAACAGCATAGAGAAGAAGAGGAAGCCGGTGTTGTTAAAGACCTTGCTGGCGTCGTTTCCAATTTTGAGATAAAGCAGGCCAATCAGTACTCCAATAGACAGATGGGACATCACCCTGAGGTGGGTCAGTACCTTGATAACAGACAGGACCCACAACGTCATCAAAACACCTCCTCTGACAACAGGAATCAAGATAAACTCATCTAGTTTCTTTCACAAGACTTGAGCAGGAATAAGTAAAAGACAGAATCAGAATATATTACCGTGTCCCTGCATATCGTGACAAAGGTCCGTTTGAAGAGGATGCAGAACTGTGTGAATGTACTGGTGGCAAAGCTGTGTTTCTCAAGAGTTCCTGTGTCCTGTGAAGTGAAACAGAAAAAAGACCTCAGATCAACAAGTTATTCTTCTTTGTTTCTGAGAAGTTGCATTTTTCTAATATGTGACCACCGTTTTAGAATTGATGATATAACAAAAACCCACTGTTGGCCTACGAAGCAGAAAAAAACAAGAGCAAGGGGAAACCGAGAGAGCTGAGAGGAGAGAGATTAATTGAGCTGAAAAGAGGAGAAATGGTGAGGGTCAGAAAAGGTACAGCAACTCAGTATTTTACTTTAAAGCAACACAATTAATTTGCTTCTTTTATTATAGGATTGTTTACCTTGGATCTTTTCTTAAATATTTTATTAGAGCATTAAATACCTTTGGCCTCATTTTTCTGTATTTTTCAGATGAAGCGTCAACATTTAGTCCAATGACATCATCCAGATTAAAAAGATGGTAGTGTAAGTCATATCAATTGCAGCCAAAATTACTGGCCTTTTATCAGTTCAATAAGAGGAATATTTATCATTTATGGTAAGTGTGAAATATATTGCGTGCAGGAGTCATGTAAATGTGGAGACGAGTGATTTTTCAATGCAGGTTAATTGCCAAACACTACCAAACTGAACTGATGAAATCTGAGGCAATTTCCTGTCAATTAAATGTGATGATGAGACACAGTGAACGCTCTGCTCTGGTTTGAAGATTGGCTGTTCTTTAGCATCTGATTCAGGGTAATACTCTTGTAAATACAACACTCAATGGGCCTCATGCATCAAGTATTCAAGAAATAATTGGAGAGGTGGCACTAACAGATGTCCAGTCAGATGCTCAACATGTTTCTGAAGCTCCAAACACATGCATGTGATATCACACAAGGATTTTTAGAGACTTAATAGGGATACAAGCAAAAATAAAATGTGTTTGTGTAATGCTTCCTTCATGAAGCTCAGTGCTGAAGAGTGATGCAAAAGGATGGTATCACTCACACTGTGACACTGAGAGTTACAAGAAGGGTCACTTTTATCTCTGGAGTTCTTCTTGCCCTCCTCCGAGCACAATCCACCCTGGACAGCCTCAAACAGCACTGGGTTCAGGTCCCCGTACTCCCCTGATGCCACCTCAATGACTAGGGACACAGAGGACAAGCTCATGAGAATAAATCCAGGAAAACTTCACAACATATTGCATCAAAGTGAACGCTCAACTTACTGAAATCAGCTGGGTTGTGATATGTGGGGCAGTGGAGGCCGAGGTTCTTCAGATATGGGATGAGGTATGGGACTGTGCCCTTGTATATGCACTGACCCTGACTGAGAATGTACAGCTGGAGGAGGAACAACACATGTATGGAGTAATAAACATACTTTCCAACACACTGGCACTCTGAATAATGTATGAACAACTGACAAAAGAACAGGCCCGGATATCGACTGCTGCTACGGACAGAATGAATCATGCCAACCTGTAGTGGCCCGGCCTGAGCAGCAGCTAATGGAGGGCCAGACGTGTCCAGCACTACAAGCACTCAAGTTACCTTATCAAACATCTCAAAGAGCTTGGCACTGGGCTGATGAATGGTGCAGATGATTGTCCGTCCTCCCTGAGCCAGAGACTTCATGAGAGAAACGACCTGGAAGCAGGATGCGCTGTCCAGACCACTGGGATGGGACATAAGGCCAGAAAATGAGAAAGGAAAGACAGATAGCTTTCTAGATTTATCTTCACAGATTTAAACATTGAGGGATATTCTACCTGGTTGGCTCATCAAAGAACATGACAGGAGGATTGTTGACCAGCTCAAGGGCGATGGCTAGTCTTTTACATTGGCCACCGGAGAGAGAGTTAGTGCGTGTCTGTGCACACTCCAGAAGACCCAGAGCAGTCAAGATCTCATCCACCTTACAGACAAACACAGTGATCATAAAGAAAACCATACAGAAAATATATTAGTTCACAAGCTACACATTTATTTGTTGTAAGTGTACTGTAAGTATTACTGGGTAACTGTATTAGTTGTTAAAGCTGCAGTACTAAAAATTCTATTTATTTTTCATTGTATTGTAATTTAAGTGGTCTGAGAGGACGCAAGACTTCTGCATCTACTGCTTACCTGTGTTATCTACTCTGTGCTCATCTGTGTTTCTATTTAGTCTTTTAATATGGACTTGGGAGCTGCATAATCCCCTGATTCCTGCAGTTTTACGTAACTTGGATTGTTTATTAGATATATATTGTGAAGGGAAAACACATTTTGTCAAATACATTTTCATTTATAGAATGTGCAGAAAGAATTGTGTTTAATGGTGAAACTCCTGATTTTTCCTTTTGGAGTTGTACATTTCCAAAAATGGATTAAAGAAAATTGGGAACTGAATGAATGAATGTGGATATATGAGAGAATACATACACTAATTTACAAGTAAAAGCTCCTATACTAATATACAAATGAATTTTATATGTTATCCAGATGATTTAATATCTTCTCATTTGGTTTGTTCCATGTTTGTTAATTATCCAATTAAAACCAAGAGACTGACAAATTTATATTTTTATATGATATGTATATATTCATGATATGCATGTATTATACATAACTGAGCTGATTTTAGATTTGATTATGGAACACATTTGCCGCAGCATCATTTCAGCAAAATTATGGACACAAACTGTTGCTTTACAGTCCAATCTAATGCTCTCTGTCAAACTGACAAACCAGTTATTTAAGAAATGAGAGGCTACTCACTGCACTGGTTAAGGTCAAAGAACTTGTTGCAGTTAAAACATGTGAAGACAAATGCAAACAAATGGAAGGATCTGAAATATTTGCTTAGTTAAAACCAGGTGGTGACTTTTTTTGGCCAGGGTACGTATTTTATATTATCTATACATTCACAGTATAGCAAATTGAAGACCATACAATATATTGCATTTACAGATTATAAGCAATAGTACACACTTACAAGTTCCTTTTTGACCAGCTGACTCTCATTGAGTTTCAGATTTGCAGAGACCTGAAAGACAGACCGAAATTATAATCACCTTATTTTGGAACAACAGAATTGAAGAGAAGTAAGATTTTTTTTTTTTTTAATGTCCGTACCATCATGGCCTCCCTCGCTGTAAGATGTGGCAGCAGCATGTCATCCTGCATAATGTAACAGGACATCTTCCTGAAGGTCCTGAGGTCCCGTGGTCGACCGTTCACCAGGATCTGGCCCTTCATGCCCGTCTCCCTTTGGCCAAAACAACAATAAAATGATTGCAACCATTCTTAAGCAGGATATTGGCATGGTGCATATGTGTTAAGCCAAAAATGATGTGAAAATGCTAAGGCTTAAAAGGATATAAATTGGTTCATGATCTGCACGACTGCATTCAAATTTAGGTCTCACCTGTATCCTGCCAGAATATTCATCAGAGTGGACTTCCCAGCTCCAGAGGGACCCATGATGCCAATCAGCTCTCTGCTGTTGAATCGTCCTGACAGACACTTGAGGAGGGCTTTATAACCTAAGTCAGAAGAAAAAAAAAATTGTTATTCTAGTCGTAGTGATCAGCCTGATCGTTTTTTTTTTTTTGTTTTGTTTTGTTTTGTTTTGTTTTTTTTAATATTTAACATAGGAATTTAAATGTGGTTTACTTGATCTAGTGGTGTTCTCATGTCCTCACCTACAATGGCCCCAAGAAACATGGAGGTCTGTTATTATAGCTAGTCTCTTGTCCGAGTTGGACTTTTAATTAAATATTCTGTTAAGTCAAATTGACCCATTTTAATCTTTTATAATCTATGAAAACCTATTGTAAAAGCATTTTATCACTATGAAACATCTTTGAAATGAAAATGCAAAACCTCCTTCATTTTTATTTTATAGTAACTATATTTATTATATATATCACCATTACATATATTTTATATATTTATTATAATTATATTTTTGTTGGTTTTACTCAACAATGAAAGCAGATGCTAAAGACTCCAATAAATGTAAAAATTTTGACTTTTCATTGATGTATAAGACATATTATTATCTTCTCTCTCCTCCCATATTACACCCAAATCTCACCCATAGACACATTATATTGTTTAACTACTCATATGGGTTTTCAACTGACAACAGACTATGATCACATTTATTGATTTTATATTATTTTATATTTCATAGCAAAGTAACACACATGCCTCGTTCATATGACTCACATGTATCTGCCTCTGAACATTCTTAACATTGCACAAATACATTTTCCTGTCAATTGAAATTCTTATGACTTATATGGCTTGAATTGAAATGAACAGGTAAATCTGATGTTTATCTGTATTTCACATCAAACTCTGAAAAAAGGAGTTGAATATGTTGAAAATTTGTGATGTAAAGCCAAAGAGAATTTGACTGCATATTTTATACAAAAAAATGGGTGAATTATATTAATGTGCCATGATCTGTGAGACATGAATCACACCATGGCCACAAATATGGACTGTATAGTTATTAATGAGGTTTGTATTGTGGATCTTTTTTAGATTCTGACAACTTTTGGGTGGCTAAACATACACTTGGTCAAATTGACTCTTGAACATCATTACTAGAAAAAGGATAGTTACACAGTCATTAACACTGGCCCTTAATTAAATGTACTGCACATGAATTCTGGATACTTCCCATTATAAACAGGAAAAAAAGGACTGGAGCCACTGCAGAAACATGGAAGTGCAACGTAGAGAACAGCTCAGTTTGAGGTAACAGAAATACAACCATTCTCATTTTCAAGTGATTTCACACTATTTAAAATTTTTTATAGACAACAGAATTAGTTTTTGCAGTTAAATCATCCTAAATTCCCCTAAATTTCACTCACTGGACATTTAACAAGACACTGTGGATATAACTTTTCTAGAATAATACTCTAAAAGAGTTAGAAACAATAAATTATGTGACAGATAATTTCAAACTGCAAAGTGAATATATTACTGAATAGTGCAGGGGTGCAGGAGTGGATACAGATTAGCTCTGGGATGCATATAAGACATGGAAACAAAATGTGGACTGATGTGAACTCTTCTGCTCAAACTAACTTTATGTTCAGTTTTACCCATAAATACCCAAACATCCACTGGCGATCAAAATCATGTACTGATCATATACTGAAAGTTTAATACCTGTTCATCCACTAAACCTATCAATACATGTAAATAATTGGTGTAAAATACAGTTTGTCATCTTTTCATGGTCATCACATATGACCCATTTGGATGCTCAGAGGTTCCATGGAAACATTGTCATCTTCTACAACACTGATTCACCAGTAAAACCCATGGAGTTGGATCAATGACAGTGGATGGAAACAATTATTTTTATGTTCAGTTAATGATAGATTTTACTTAAAAAGTCACTTTTTCTTCTGTTTTCTCTGTTTTTGATATAATAACCCTGTAGAAGCCAATAATGTAATAACAGCCGATAACATTAACGGCCGATAACGTAATAAATTCGCCATTTTAAAATGTAATACGCCAATAACGTAATATCTGGCCAACAACATAATAAAAGTCCTGAACCGATAATGTAATAACTTTTGGCCAATAATATTATAACTTATTGGCTGGTTATTACGTTACTGGCCTGGTAAAAAAAAAATTCTTTGCAAATGTAATAACTGAGCCAATAATGTAATAAGTTATAACGTTATTGGCCAAAAGCTATACGTTAACGGTTCAGGACTCTTATTATGTTATTGGCCAGATATTATGTTATTGGCGTATTACATTTTAAAAATGGCAAACTTATTACATCATAGGCCGTTATTACGTTATCGGTTGTTATTACATTATTGGCTTCTACAAACCCTCAACTGTAATTTGAGTTTTTATGGAAATCAACGTGACCAGTAAACTAAATATAGGAAAATACCTGATTTTCACTAAAGAATGCAAAATTCTGAGCATAATATTAGAATAAATGATGATAAATCCCTTAAGATAAGTTAAAAATAAAAAAATAAAAAAATAAAAAATTTGGGGAACTGCCATAAAAATAGCACTGGGTTAATTTACATCTGTGATTTGTGAGGTCAATTTGCAATTCAATGCACTGTAGCACCGTTTAAACCTCCTGAGAGTAAAAAAGTGAACCAAGTGGAACATAAGTTCTCGTTCAGTCAAATGGTGTTTTCCCATGGTTGGAGCTTTACAAAATTGAGTTCCCTGGTTTTGTGAGCCTTTCAATAAATGGTGAATCCAATAGATAGTAAATCCCTCATTTCATCCCAGCTGAAGAGGTTACAGTACTACTTTTAGAAAAACACTAACACAAATCCAACATATTAAAATACTGGAAATGCTTTGACGATGTACACAACCTTAACAGTGTCTGGGGAGAAAAAACTATTCAGAATGTAAAAATAAAAATCATGAATGCTCACAGCTTTTCAGGACGGCCAGGAATCAGGTGTATATCATAATATTGTGGGAGAAAATCTAAAGAAAAGACACTATAAAAGGATGTCAACTTGTCAGTGGCGCCAGCAGACAAACCACAGCCATTATTTCTCTGCAGAGATTTTAAAAACAGCCATGATGGTGTGGCCCGCTGATGAGAGTGGCTCATATTTTTTATGATGCATTTCCTAACCTCTGCAGCTCTTGAAGTCCAGTGGAAAAAAAACACAGCCAGGCTGAGATATGACACACATTCTGAAAGCTAAAATAGGTGCATGTCTCCTGCCTTGTCACCCTCGTCTCCCTGCCCACCCATCTTTACATTATTGTTCCCTGCTTCTTCCTGTCATGAGCTGGGTAATTATGGTCCTCGTTCAGCTGACAGCCCCCCTGAAACCTTCAATCTATGAGTAAAATAGCCTAATGGCAACATCAACTCCCCCCCTCTTGTGATGGTATTACATCAGACTACTTCCACCCAGACAGCAGAGCAGCCTGCTCTCAGTGAAGCAGGCCTCCTTTGGCATGTGGTGCATACAGATGATCTAACCCGGCACTGTGGGTTGTGCATAATAATCGTCTCATCTGTGTGTGTGTCATGACTTCAGCCAACATACTGATGACTTTGTCTCATGGGGGGTATAGACTAGGGGGCTCACCTCACTGTCCACTCTAATGCCTGCAAAAAACAACAACAACAACACTGATTTAAGTGCAGGTGAGCCAATACTTAGTGTTAAATCTTGTGGGTATTGTCAGAGAAATTCTTAGATTAATCATTATGAGTCATGGTTGAGCTGAGGTCATCACATCCATTTGCTGAAAGGCATCACAGGACGATTATCTGCTGTACGTCAAACTCACTGACTGTCAACCACATCATTCTGGAGGACAGCAAATTATCTTATCCAAATGGTAATTTATTCACATTCTGAGTCACATTTGTTACGTGGATTTTTAAAGAAGCATAAATATAGTCAAAGGCAATGATGTGTCTGGGAGCCTAATATGATGATGTTGTCAATTTATACACCACGACAACAGAAATTGAAGAAATATGAGACATAATAAAGCAGTCAACATTCCTGCGTCCCTCATCACTATCATGTAGGCATATTTACCAGACTGAATAAATACTGTCATGGTTTTCTGTTTTTCTGTTCTCCAGCTGCTACCCCTCCATTACAGTCTCTCCATCTCCCGAGCCTCACCTTCCAGTAATCAACACCTGTGTCACAATCACCTGCTCCCAAAACTTTTTTTTTTCCTATCAGCCTCCTTATATTTGCCACACACTTTCCCTCATTCACTGCCATATTGTTTTCTACCACTGTGTCCATTAGGTCAGTTTTCTGATTTCCTTTTACAAAAATGACTGACCTCAGCTTTATCTGCTCCATTAGAAACCTTCATCTCTGTCCAAAACCTATAGGGTGCTGCTTTGTTTTTAATACTTATTCTGTTTAATCTTTAGGGGTGGGAATTTATATGATTGTACAGACGCCTGAACCAATATTGATTCTGTTTTTGAATCCTGATCAGTTTTGTGAGGGGACAAAAAGTATAGGCCTAGACAGATTTTCATTGCAGCTTCACTGCTTTATTATCCGAGTTGAAACATAGTGTAGAAACAAAATGTACATGTGACTGAAATTTGCAAAAGCTATGCTGTTTAGGTGTTGTTCTGTAGTGCAAAAGTGTCAGAAAAGCAAGCTGGTTTTGGAGGTGAGGAAGAAAGTGCCACACCATTCCAACGGATTGGATCATTTTAGAGCTGGGTCTTCATTCCCATCCCTCCTCCTGTGTCATCTGATTGCTGTGATTTACAAACTTCCTGGCTTTTAACCCTTTCTTTCCCTACTATTTCACAGTTTGTCTCGTCAGTGACCTCAGTCTGTCTGATCAAACCTCAGTTCAGTGTTCATGTATCCTCTGGCAGATTCCTGCTTTCCCTAAAAACACTCCCCTGACACCACACCTCAATCACAGTAAAGCTTACTCCGAACCTTTCAGTGTCTGTATTTGACAAATCTCCCTTACAATGATGACATCTATGAGGTATGCAATGCAAAACTGAGAATACTACAAACTGACAGTTAATACAGAATTAACCCATAAAAACCCAAACAGCCACTGGCAACCAAAACCATCTAATGATCTAAACTGTTTAATACCTGTTGATCCATTAATCCTGCCAATACGTGTAAATATGTGGTGTAAAATACAGTTTGTCATCTTTTCATGGTCGTCAGATATGACCCATTTGGACGTTCAGAGGCTCCATAGTAAACATGGAAACACTGTCATCTTCTACAACATTGATTCACCAGTAAAACCTATGGAGTTGGATCAATGACAGTGGATGGAGACACTTGGTTTATGTTCAGTTATTGATAGATTTTACTGAAAAAGTCACATTTCTTCGGTTTTCTTTGTTTCTGATATAATATCCCTCAACATTAATCGGAGCTTTTATGAACATCTATATGGTCAGTAAATTAAATACAGGAAAATACCTAGTTTTTACTGAAAAAAGGCAAATAATACTATAATAAATAGAAAAAAATCACTTAAGGTTAAATACAGAGAAAAATTCATTTGGAAACTGACACAAAAGTACACTGGGTCTTTACGGGTTAATTTACAATTGGAAAAAAAACTACTAAAGTGTGCATATTTACAATTACTGAGAAGCACCATAGATCACTGTGCACCCTCAGATCATGTTAAGACTGGGCTTTCTATCTGACACCGCACATCTGCCTATCAAAGCAAAATTGCAGGAAAGAGTAACTAGCAGTAAATCACTATGCTGAGCCAAAAACATCTATAGGCAAGTAAACACACTCACACTTGCCGTTTCCTGTTATCCCTCTTCCTGTCCTTCCTCAGAGCTAGTGTTTCACCAATTATCTCCCCTGGGAGTAGTATACCCTCAACATGAAAGCAGGTCACAGCAGCCTTATCCTAACAGGGATAAATGGCCCTCGCCACCGAGATCCTACGACAGCCAATGCAGACAGAGGGCAGCTCATACAAAACGTGACCTCCCTCAGCCCTTTTACTGATGCTACAACAAACAGCACTTTGCACACACTGAACCTGCGACATATTCCTTGCAAATTTACACAACGGAGTGAAATCATACAATGTTGCTTCTTGGTAACTGCTTCCTGATTTCAGAGGATGAAACTAGGAGCATAATCCTTTTTCTCTGCTTTTCCTGCGTGTCATTGCATATAATTCAAGAAAAACATTGCAATTTTTTCCAAAGACAAACAATTGTTGTCTACAAAAGCACACAAATAACACCAAAAGACACACCAGCTTTAACATCGGTGTTTACACCTGGTTTACAGCTTTGATCAGGCAGACAGACACTGCAGAGGATTAGCTCCAAGATTAGCTTGTCAAAAGGAGACACAAATACTAACAAGCCCCTCAGTGAACTACAATACGTGTCAAATATAAGCGACACACCGATTATACAGGTCGGTGTAACCTTATTTCAAGGGTTATCAGCTGTTGTGAGGATACGAGGAGAAGCTCAGACAGGATATAAAGCCACCTATATCAACAGTGATTCTCCTAACAAAAAACACAATTTAATTAGAAAAAAGCCAAGATGCTTCCTGTTCACACATCATCAGCCTGATGAGCTGAGGCAGGCACCCTGAAGAGACAACACAAACAAAAGCACGAACCACAGGTTGATTGGGATTTGAGTAAAACACGTGCCACTGTGCACAGACAGAGGATGATTTATTGACCGCTCTTATGCATTCCACCCTGCTCCTTTTCCCAGCCACAATCCTACTCTTGAATACTCTCCATACATCTGCATTCCACAGTGGAACAAACATGCTCTCACAATCCACATCAATATTAAACAAGACTGAGAACAAGACAAAAGCACCTGCACTGCATCACACAGGGCCTCTCCTAAAGGTTATCAAGTGCAGAACGGCAATAAAGGACTTTTCTTAAGTCCCACATCCCCACCCCGCAAAACATACAGGACAAAGTAAAAGCGGCTTAACATAATAATTACAGAGGGTGGCCAGGAGACTCACAGTCTCATCATTAATAACAAGGGTTGTGAGTTCAAATGCTGTTCATATTTCATGAGCAGATCAATCGTAGGCCTGACTCACTGCCACTGCCTACCATCAGACAACATAGGAAAAAGAGAGGCAAGCAGTGTGCCAACCTGCAAGTGTGAATTATTTACTATGTCTAAACTCTGCTGAGCACAGCAAAGCTTACAGGCACACTGCCAGCTACAACATGGTGGAAGTCTGTAGTTGTGAGTTTGTGAGACAGAGAAAAAACTGGACTCTGGCACGGGACAAGAGGACAAGACAACAGAAGGAAAAACACAAAAACACAGAGGCAAAATATATCTCCTAAATGTCACACAAGCCCCTAAATGCCTCCCTTGAAATTTCTGTGCTTCAGATATTGATTGCCATGGCTGATGCTGCTTTGCTCATCCATCATGGTTACTATGTGAACTGATGTTGCAGTACCTCTCCTGCGCCACCAGGGACCTTCACGGATGGTGTAAGAGAGCTCATTAAACTCTAGGTCCACGGCCGAGCGGCGTGGGAGGTGGGAGAAGCGCTGAGCCTCAGTGATGTGATTCTCCACTTTCTTCAGGTGGGTGAGCAGGGGCTCCTGGGGAGCCCCGCTGTGGAGTTTGGTCTCCTCCATGGGGATGCTGACCGAGCTCTGCTCCAGCGTCTTCTCAGCCATTCTGAAAGACTGGAATCAGAAAGATGTTCAGAAGAAAAACATCATTTTAGACATCACTTCAGTCTTCTGCTGAGACACATTTTATTTTATTCTATTTTATTTTATGAATTTATTAATTTATTTGATCAATCATGCTTCATGTTTTTACATTTCTGTGCAATGGGGATCTCAAAGTATTGATTTAATTTAACAGAAAATGACATGAAAGTAATGTTTTGTTTTGTTTTTTAATTCATGAAACTTAATAAGCACATTTCAAAGTCGATTCAGTGGACTCAACTGAAAATGAATGTTATGAGAAAGCAGACAAACAGGGTTGTTTTAAGTGTGACACAGTTTTTTAGAGACAACATCATACTGACACTGTAAATCAGATGAAGTCAAATGTAATCCAATGTAAATAAGACAAAGATTAGTATTGATTTGTTCTCAAATTATTTACTTGGTTTAGTGACTGGTCAGTCTCTAACCTTTTGATTTTAACATACATTAGTGCACAAAGGTGTTTGGTTGTGGGGGAAAGATTTTAGGATGACTGCAGGCATTATCTTAAAACTAGGTGCTGGACCTGATCTGATTACAGTTTATATTATGGACTGGCTGGTTGAAGGGAATGAGATTCTGAGTGTGAGGAGTCAGGATCTGGTTTCAGCCCTGCAGCACGGTTATACTGCTGATTCACATAATAAATTTCCTCCTAGACAGGGGGGTCTGCCTGAAGAGTCTGTTATACCATGTAGTGCCTGCTGATCCATTAACTTTCCGATGAACTGACCCTGAAACAGTGAAGCACAGTGTTTCCTTGATACAGGAGTAAAACAAAAATATGCTAAGACATTAGAATCATATCACTGTTGGTTTAGTAATTAGGTATACAGTAAATATTGTTACAAGAAATGCTCTGGTGTGGAATTAAATTAATAACCAGGATTATGTGCAAAATTAAAATGAGATTGTCAAAGTTAATTAGATTTCCTGCTTGAATATTTAAGTGTAAATACAGTTCCATGTCATTATTTGTTTGAGATTTAGAGGTGAAAACAAATGGGCTGTTTTATTGCAAATGCATTCATTCTTCTGACTCACACAAAGCAAAGGTGAATTAAACGTAGATTAAAAGATTTGACTTCATTGTGATATCTGATGAGAGAGATTTTGATCATGGATTGGAGTAGGAAAATGATTGCAAAATGTCCAGCAAAATGCCTGTTATAACTGTTGTTTACATAGCAGCATGCACTTTGGACTGCTTCACACCCTGAGGTGAGCTTGAATAATCTGTTAAAACACCAGCGGTCCTATTACTTTTTGACTACAAGAAATTTTGACCTTGCCAAAAGTAACATGATGTTGTCTGAAAAACCAGAGGTGACTGAGATCATCCAGCCAGACAGTGATTCACAGCTTTTCATGCTTCCACATCATCACAGGGTGTAGTTTGTGAGGTAAATCAAGGAGTAAGAATTCTGTCTCAGATTTCATTTTGGTAATCCTTCCCCCATTTGGTTTTTAAGATCATTATATTAACCATTTATACATAAGGCTGATATAAGCTTACAGGTGTGTAAATCATTATATTATATTATATTATATTATATCATATTATATTATATTATATTATATTATATTATATTATATTATATTATATTTGCCATTCGTCGTGTTTACATGTGAGTCTATACCTCAGACTTGTATATGTAGATATTATGTATGAAGGAAAGGCTATCTCTGGAAACATTTTGACAGTAAAACTATAGAAAGCCAAAATATGTTTGTCTTTCCTATTTACTATTCAAGTACTTGTTTCACATCTCCTTTGATCATACAAAGTACTTACATATTTTATGTGACAGTGTTGTAACTGATTCAGTTATCAGTGGTCAATACAACACACACAGCTACTACATACCATATTTGAGAGACTAAAGGCACTGTATGTTCATAAAAGCCTAAAATTATTAGAAATCTCTGTTCTACAAAAACTGTCAAAGCTGCTTTGGATGTTTTTGATCCAACACTGTGCAGATATACAAGCATGAACAACATCAAACATTACATAGTGATGGTTTTGTTCTATTTATGACTGATTTGCAGCTCATATTATTCACCTTTCACTCATACAAATACTACATATTTAGATGAATTAGACTGACTTTAATCGCTTCCTGGAGATTTAGTTAAACTAAGCATGTTTTTTTGTCACCTGTCATACTAAAGGCAAGGCTGCACGGATAAATCCTGACATGCTAAAGCCACCACATAACTTTGACAGTATTCTTATAACGATCGGCCACTGTCACTGTGAACACAAACAACCTACTGCTGCCATGTAGACTTGTAGTACTCCGCAACTACATGACCTGCTGTATGTGTAATAAGTATACCCATGTGAGGAGGAAGAAAATTGACCATGGCTCCTATTGATCATCCTGCCATTAGTGAATTTCCATTACCAGCCTGCATATAAGCTCTGTAAAACACTGACAGACTTTAATGGCCTCTCAGGCAGATGAAGGCCTCCATGTTCTGACATGTGTGGTCCTAAAGCCAGAACACGTGAGAACACACAGCCATAGCAAAAGTGTCCAAAGGAGTGAAATACGGTTTATAGATGTATTTTCATGACTTTTGATTCTGTCCTTTTCTTTGTAATGACTCAGTTGTCAGTGGAGACAGATTTTCCAAGCACCTGTTAACACCAAAGCAATAAGAAGAATTTACTCTTTTAGGTGCAGTTTGGTCAATAATTACTCTCATCTGAGGAGGCATCAAGCAGTGGCTGAACCTTGTCCTGCAGTATGTTGCATTGCACATGCACACGCACACACGCTCGTTCACATTGCACATACTTCTTATATTGTGTTGAAATGACCAGGTGAGAAGCTCAGCCCTGCTCTTTGGATAAGAGCAACAGTGCTCAGTGGATCCTTTCAGACAAAGCTGCACAATTCCTCCACATCAGAGGGTCCCGCCAAACAGTCTCTACCAAGCATTAAAAAAAAAAAAGAAGAAGACACAAGATGGTCACTGTGCGCCACAGTCCAGAAAAAATCCGGATGGGTTGCGAGGCATGAAAGGACCGAGCTGTGTTCTCCTTATCAATATCTCTCGGGGTGCGGCGCACATCATCCCGCATCCACTACAGCAACTCCTGAGATTAAAATCATGTCCGGCCTCAAACTATGACTGCATCCCAGAGAATCGTCAGGGGAACAGGATGCATGTCATGTTTTTCCTCGATAAAATACCCCCCCCTCTCATTAAATCCATCCATCCCGCTTCGAAACAGGCACAAACATCTTCCTCAGTGATGCACACGATGCTTTTCAATGTCTGACATCCGGAATAAAAACAAAAACATCCAAATAGTGCTGCAGATGCTTCAACAGCATCATCAGCAGCTCGATATAGAAGCCTCTGTTATGCTCTTACCGGTTGGTGCGTCTGTGTGGTACGCACGCCGGTCTGGGATGCAGGGCGTTGCTGTCAGGATGCTACCAGGAAAAAATCTGTTATGGTTTGTATTATTTTGGACGGGGAAATCATTTCTTATCGCATGTTATGGGCCCGAATGAAGTCTCACATACAACAGAAACAAAAATGTAAATGTAAAAAAATTGCCTTATTTATAACCTAAATAGGATATAATTTGCAAAAAGCAAGATTCGTTAAAAATATCAACTTTTAGTCTGGTAGTAGAATATTTAAACGATGTTATGGTGATTTACAGATAAAGTACTGGAGAGGATGTTGGCATAATTTCAAAGTTAATTAAATTTACTCAGATCAGCCTAACCACTAAAGACTGTTTCATTAAATTAGTCCATCATATGACAGTTTTAACCTTTAACTATTCCATCTGGATCTGCTGTCTCTGGAGAAATAAGAGGAGTGGGAATAACCCGATGAAAATAAAGATACGGCCAGTGAATAGAGTCTCCTGTCATAAAAACTATAAAGGGATCAATAGAATCCGGGGCACATTGTTCATAGTGTGTTGTTGGCACTGAGTGTAAACATGAGGAAGGTTTTGGTGAATGTAGACCCGCTGTCTCTTTAAAGGCCGCACCTGCGCAGCTGCCTGGTGCTGATGCTGCAGTGCCCGGGTTATTTTCGGTAAAACAGTCGGGGTTACTCTCGTTCAAACGGGCCCTACATGTCTTACATCACCCCTGAGAGGAAATCAAAACCATTTTTAGCCAATCGCACCTGGCTCTTAATCAGACCCATTTAAAACGAGCTCTCATGTCACCACATGAGCCTTTTCAGCTAAGCATCCCATCTCTCTGCCTCCTTAGTGCCAGCAACCCCTATAGGCTACATTATTTTTAGATAAAGACACTGAAACATATCTAAACTGAAAATCCCACAGACTGTAAGACTAGATTTACGCAACAGCACAGTTTTATGTCTGCACTGTCTGCACTGTTTGCACTGTTGCCAACCAGAACTTATTTTCTCCGCAGCTCTGTCTTGGCATCATGGAGACAAGACTGGATTAAAATTAAAGATGAAGGCTTTCTTTTTATGTTCTACTACACTTTGAGTTTTGTTTAATAAAGTCAGACAGACTGCAGCCAGGACACCATAGTTACATTTATAGCCTGATCCGTCTATTATTCTACTTCAAAGGCCGGGTTTTGATTGTATAAAGGAATATTTGCCTTGAGGAATGAAAGATGACCTTTCTTACATTCTATGGAGAATGACTTTGCATACATAAATGATCTAAAAATAACCAACCATTCTCATTCATGTGTTCTGAGAGTTGGCAAGCGCAAAGCAGCCATTAATCAGCCAATAAGCAATATCAGTTAATAGCTTTTTTCAATTCATAAACCATACATTAGATGTCACTTTTGAGAGAATAGCAAACACTTATATTAGTTCTAGTTATTAGCTAAAAGTCAACAAAAAAAGTCTTTGCAGAGATGTAGGAATGAATGTAATCTTGAACTTGAGTATGCTCTCAAATGAGGGTTAGGCATAGTATAAGTACAGAGCTGCTGTGTTCATGCAGATGCTTCAGAGACGGCTGAAGTAGTACTCAGGATGGAGCCGCTCTTTGTAGGAGTTCTGTTGTTGCTGCTACGGGGCTCTTTTACAGACAAAGGTAAGCTTATAAGACAATGTAAATGTTAAATTATTACATATCTTGAGCAAAGTATCATTATAATAGAGAATGAAATGGTGTGCAGGTCCAGAGATGGTTCCAATCACACTGTCTGTGGAGAATGACCTGCTAAACATGACACCAGAGACCTACTCCAGCTCTGTTGTGGAAGGAGGCGTACTGCTGGGTGCTCTGAGACGACTGCAGGAAACTCAACAGGACTTCAAGTAAGACCACCCATGACACCTGCTTTAACATCTCCACATTTGTCAGAATTCTCAACAGCCACTGGCAACAATAAGCATCTTATCTAAAATGTTTAATACCTGTTGATCCACTAACCCTATCAGTAAATAATTGGTGTAAAATGCAGTTTGTTATCTTTTCATGGTCATCAGATATGACCCATTTGGACGTTCAGAGGCTTCGTAGCGAACGTGAAAACACTGTCATCTTCTACAACACTGATTCACCAGTAAACCCATGGAGCTTGATTTATGACAGTGGATGGAAACGTTTGTATTTATGCTCACTTAGTGATATAATTGCTAAAAAAGTCATTTTTTCTTCAGTTTTCTCTGTTTCTGATATAATAACCCTCAACTTTAATCTGAGCTTTCATGAACATCTCCATGATTTGACATATGGGAAGAAGGGATAATATTATGATAAATGGTGATAAATGACTCAAGAAAAGATGAATACAGAGAAATGTTCATTTGGGAACTGACACAAAAGTACCACTGGGTCTTTATGGGTTAAGACAGTGGTTCCCAACCTTTTTTGGCTTGTGACCCCATTTTAACATCACAAATTTCTGGCGACCCCAGACATTCAACACGGAGATTTTTTTTTTTTTTTTTTTTTTTTTTTATAAAATTAATTTGTTTTTGATCATGTAATAGTTTGCTATACTATGTTGCAAATAAATGTTAATTTTAGACAACATTTAGTCTATATAATGTATATTATTATGGACGGAGGCAGAAAAGCCAGGTGTAGATTACTGCACAAAGTGAGAATTTTATTTTCCTTGGTCAGGATATGTACAGTCCAGCTTGGATTTACAAGGCTGACAATTAATACTGAACAAACAATAACTCAAACTATGAATTATGAAAGAGCTGCAGCATCTGCAACCGACCAAAATGAACATTTGAAAGATAAACAGTACCACAGTGCTTCAGTTTCAGCTTCAGAGTTCATCATGTCTTTTATGTATTAGGATTGTCTCTGTCAACTCACCATATATTTTTTATTAGTAAGTTTTTTATTTTTATCAATTACCAGAAATTTCAGGCGACCCCACATGGGGTCCCGACCCCTAGGTTGAAAAACACTGGGTGAAGCTTAATGAGTAGTTTCAAGGCTCAAGCATGTGGCTCAGCTCTGTACATTTGCAGGTTCACAGTGGAGGAGGATCCAGACTTTGGCCCGTTTCTGGAGAGTGTGAATGGAATAGCGTCAGATAAACACAAGAACAGGTACTGGGAGATTCTGTCTGAACGCTCTGGAGAGTACAACAGGCTGGATGTAGGTGAGTATCTTCCCTCCCCAGAGTGATAATACAACATATCTATGGTAAGCTTAATGAGCCATAATGAGGGGGGAGATTAGCTGACTGTACACTTTGTGCCTCAGGAAATGCTTAATGTAATTATTCAAACATTATAAATGATTAAAACTCAATCATAAGTTTTTTTGTGTGTGATTTTAGCAGTTGAACTGGACATATTTAACTTGTACAGTGATCTTATAATAGCTGTAAATATAATTCCATCTGATTAAATTCCTCTGCATTAACTCATCAGGGAATCAAAACATTTTTTTTATGCCTTTCCACAGGACTTGGATGTTACAAACCTCAAGCATATGAACACATCGTCCTTAGGTTCAGCTCCTCGTCCCAGAAGTGATTAGTTGCATTTTTAGTAGTTGGATGTGAAAAGCGGTCAGATGAAGACCCTCTCTGGATTACAGATCTTTTGATGTGTAAAGCAGTGCTAAATGTTATGACCTGCTGTGTTAGGATAAATATAAGAGCAACATCTAGTGGCTTTGAGATGCAATATCATCTGTTAAAAGCACATGGGAAGTTTTTAAACTGAATTTGTGCTTTCGATTCACTCGTATTTTATATATTAATGCAAGTTTAAAATAATTTGCCCATTATTTAGAAAGCACTAATTAAAATATATGTATAAAAGTATCAGACATCTGGAAGAATAATAACATAAGGAGATTAGATAGATAGATAGATAGATAGATAGATAGATAGATAGATAGATAGATAGATAGATAGATAGATAGATAGATAGATAGATAGATAGATAGATAGATAGATAGATAGATAGATAGATAGATAGATAGATAGATAGATAGATAGATAGATAGATAGATAGATAGATAGATAGATAGATAGATAGATAGATAGATAGATAGATAGATAGATAGATAGATAGATAGATAGATAGATAGATAGATAGATAATTTATTCATTCCAGAAGGAAATTTACAGGTTCCAGCAGTATCCACAAACTTAAATAAAAAAAACTTAAAACACAACAGTAAAAACAGTTTAAATTTCCACAAATTTAAATTTCCATAAACTTAAATTTCCACGTTAGGGAGAGATTTGAAGCTATATAGAAATCCATAGACACTGTTTTCAATAATTAAACAGATTTCTTAATGAAGCAGACTGACAAATTGCATGCCTGTCATTGTCATTGACTGTTGGACTTTAATCAAGAAATGGAGAAAATGTTTTTATTTTCTTTGCACATCACATCTTTTCACATTCACACGTATTTCTCCTATACAAAAATAAAAGATTTTACAGCAAAAATAGATATTTGTCCAATTTTTTCCCCACACTTACAAACAATAAACACACACAGAATGCACAATCTATGAAAGGAATCTGTTTATACGGTCTACAACAGTCTTCTATGACCCCTGAGTTTCGTGGCCAAAACTCCTCCCTAGCTAACAAGATTAAGGTTTCAGCTTCTTCCAGGACAGATGGACTGAGCGGAAGAGTGATGAGGCAGAGACACTAATCTGTGGTTTTACTTCCCTCTCTCCTTTTCTGATTTCCTTAAACATAAACAGTGTTAGATGTTTCCTTGTTGGATTACCTTAAATGAGATGAACACAGAGTAGAGGCTGAACAACCAATTACCCATTTATGATAAACTTTCTAACTCAAAGTGAGTATTTTACTAAAAACAGACCATACCACAGTTATGTAAGTTTCAGATAATTATAAAGCTTCTCAGACACTTTTATCTAAATCAAAAATCCCCATTTTCTTCCTCATCCTTTTGCCACTCACTACCCACTGAGATTGACTAAACATTCTGGTTCTGCTGAGGCACTGAAGTTTTCTAATTGCAGTATGGAATCCTATCAACTGAAACCAAGACAATAATATTGGCCTCATTGCACAAGAAACACTACATTAATTCTACAAACATCAACATTAATTTGTTGAAAAGTGGTATAGCTCGGTGCAGGTCTCACTGTTTGGTTCGTTTCTCCATGTTTTATCCTGCAGATACTGAAAATAGGAAAAAAAAAAAAAAAAAAGGAATTGAATTAACAGTATGGATATGAAAAACAAACAAGTTTAAGCTTCATTAATAACCCTATCCAAGTGCATTTTCTCAGAGACAACACTGCATTAAACTTACATTATACTATTGATCATATCTGTGGCGGGAAAGCTACTCACCACATGATAAGGAACAGTCGCAAATACAAGGGATACACTGTGAAAAGAAACGTTTCCAGCCAGTCTCCTTCTTCTTACAGTTGTTTATCCTAGTGCACCCTTGTTTAGGAGGTCCATAGTAGCTCTTGTAGGTGCAGGTGGCCGAGCAGGTCCCATTCAGCTCCCTTTCACTGATTTCAATGCGTCCTTTTTGGCACATTCCTAAACACAGTAATAAAATAATAAAGTTTTAAAGACGTATACACAATGTAATGTGATGTAAAGACAATGCGTTCCCCATATGAAGAGGTAAAAGGATCCAAACTCACGGAGGCAGATGGGTTTTGGGGTCCAGCGGCCGTTAGGTTGGCAGGTTCTAGTAGGGCTTCCCACCAGCATGAAGCCAGAGCGACAGGTGTACCTGACCACAGAGCCCACCCACCAGTCATTACCAAACACAGCACCGTTAAAGTCCACATCTGGCCTCCCACAGTTCACTGCAACACAATGGAAAGAAATGAAGCTCTGTTAACCCTCAAAGGCCTAAACAGCTACTGGCAAAAAATAAGCATCTATGGATCTAATCTGCTTAATAAGTTCTGAATCAATAATCCTATAAATACATGTAAATAATTCAGGTAGAATGCAGTTTCTCAGATTTTCAGCAGTATCAGATTTGACAAATTTGGATGTTGAGAGGCTCTGTACTGAACATAGAACCATCGTCATCTTCTACAGCACTGATTCACCAAATAAAACCACATTAGACTGACAAATGACGGTGGTTGCAGACACTTGTTTTTATGTTCAGTTATTAATATGTTATGCTGCAAAAGTCACTTTTTCCACAGTTTTTTCTGTTTTTACATAATAACCATTGAATTTACTCTGAGCTTTTTGGAAAATCTACGTGATTAGGAAAAGAAATATAGGAAAATACCTGTTTTCACTGAAAACCTCTAAATCCAGGATAATATAATAATAATAATGATAGATCCTATAGGAAACGTTAAATGCAGAGAAAATTTAATTTGGAAGTCGCCAAAACTAGTTCTAGATCTTTAATGGTTACAGACACAAAGGCAGAGCTGGAACTGGTGATGAGTTGTTTTGTGAATAAACTGTCTGAAAATTATTTTTTTTAAAAAAAGAAAGAAAAAAAAAAAGAAAAAAAAAAAGCAGGAAGTGGAGAAACTAAAAATATTACAGTTTTGCTGGAATCATAGAAACTGGACTTTTTCTCAAAGTTACTCAAGCTGCTTAATCTGTTATCAAAGTAGTGGTTGATTAATATTGAGACTGATAAGTGATTAGTTAATTAACTGATTAATTATTGCAGCTCTACAGAGTGTCAGTTGTTGATTTGTGGTAGTCTGACCTCTACACAGAGACTTGTAGCCAAGCCAGCAGCAGCTTGAGTCTCCACAGCGATCCCTCCTCAGTTCCTTGTGCTGTGCGTTACAGCCTCCTACACAAAGAGGCGCCGTCCCAGACCAGTATGTGTTGTCTACAATGTCTGGCTGGGAACTCCAGTCTGGGTCACCTGCAGTTAAAGTCATTAATACTTTTATGCTTCTGACAATAAATTAACAATGGCTCTGCCTGCAAGATCAAACACCAAAACCAAGTTAATACTTCTACACATAAAGCAACTATTGGAGCCATAATGATGTCAAAGACAATACTTGCATCATAAGATGTCTTACCACTACCTTCCACCCCTCCAATCCATTCAGTCAGCTGACAAATCACTCTTTGTGAGGAAACAAACAGCAGCAGCAGATAGAAAGTTAGATTTCCCATGTCCTGATGTAATCAGTTTCTGTAGAGCAGACTACATATGGATCTATGAGTCTAAGTCATATTGCTGTCCACAAAAATCCTTTATATCATCAGCCAGCAGAGTAAGCACACATAAAGCCATCAGAAGACGTCCCAGTAGTGCTGAGTTCAGAATGGGAAAGCAGAGTGCCGTTACACTTACGCTAAGCTCTGTGTGCTGCTTAATCTTCTGCACAAAGTTAATGCCAACATGTACTCCAGTTCACACTGAGAGAACACACAGCTTTCTGCAGGTTTATCACAACTAAATTCAGCTAAACATGAGTGTTTAAGACTTTAAAGGCAAAAGCATAAAAGATCAGTCTCTTGTAATGAGTGTCTCATTCTAGTCTAAATAGTTGCCAATAAACAAATGATCAATGGTTTTGGATTTGGGAGGCAGAACTGAAAAATGTATCCTGTGTTTACCCTATTTATATCAGGAAGTGCATTTACCATTGAGCTAGTACTACTAACTTTAATCAATTTAAGATAAGATTCACTAAGTAGATTAAGTGCTGTGAGTCATCACACCTTCACACTCCTAAAACACACCCAAATGTGACCATGCCCACATTGTACTATTTGAGGAGATACATAAGCACATAACTTTGAGTCACCATTAGTACAGAAACATTTTAGTTCTCCTTTAGTTTACAGACCTGCTTATACTCATTTTTCTACTGAAAGCTGAGCTGATATTTTTGATAAACAAGTTAACCCAATAGCTGCAGTACATAACTCCCCCCAGCAGGTGGTGACATTGAACTGGTAGAGAATGAGGACACAATGTAGAAGCTTGTATAATAGAACATATGAGAAACTATCCATATTCCATCTTAAAACATGCTTGAAGTCAGCAAGAGAAATAAAGTGCAACATCAAAATCACCTGACAGAGCTACAAAAAATGTATAAATAAACTATATTAATGTAAATTTTGAAATAACATAAAGTTTACTGAAGTAGCAGTTTACTACATTACCTGTTGTATTTTTTTTTTTTAACTTTATTTTCTTTTGTTGAACTGATGGACACTTGATTTCCCACTGGGGATTAATAAAGTTTATCTGTATATGTTTATGCATCATAAATGCACACTCCCCAAGCCCCAAAACTTACCTCAATAGATATTATTACCCTAGATAATGTGTATTGAGTTGACTTTTGTGAACAGTTTACCAGTGGGCTATTACAGATGTGGCTAATGACCTTTTTTTTGGTGGAACTAGGAAATTCAGCTTTAGTATGCATGTTTGATGATGTTGCAACACAAGATACAATGAACAGAAAGTAATCATGAGGTACAGGTTTGTCACCTATTACAGGCTTATAATTATGATGCATCATTTCTGTTATTTAGACTTTTATTAGATTTCTTCTTAAAATCAGTGCAACATTTTTGTGATGATCCTTCACATGATATGTTAATTATGTCTTCAGGAAATGGTACAAAATGTTCATTTGTGTACAGTGTGTTCACTCAGGTCTGGAAGTCAAACCACTGGAATTCCTTGCTCCTGAGCAGAGTCCTGGAGCTGCAACATTACAGTGTCCTCCCCTGCTGGCGGCAAATCTCCGGTGAAAACATACAGCATGTCCTGTTCCTGAGCGCCCTGCTCTGTGCTGCTGACCACTTCCTCAGTCCTCTGCTCCTCTAGCAGCACTCCCCTCAGTTCAACCTGCATCTCTGTAGGGACTGATGATGCCTCACACATCTCCTGGCCACTGCCCTCCTCCTCCACTGACTGTCCATTTTGTTTTTCCCTCATCAGCTGTTCTGTAAGTTCTACACTCTCATAACGAATCAGCTGCAGCCGCATAAACCCGTCCTCATGTTCCTTGTACCTGAAAGAGAGAGTCAATCGGTGCTATTTCAAAAAGGTCAAATTCACCTTAGCTGACTTTTTTTTTTGCACTGACGCAAGTCTTACCTGAACCTGGGGTGCCCAGAAGGCCATTTGAACTGGTGCTTTTTGTGCAGATGAACAGTTAGATTGTTCCCCCTGGTGAAGCACTGTCCACACACATGGCATTTGTACCGGGCAACAAAATCCCCCTAATCACAAATAGCAGAGACAACAATGTTAGACATGAAAATGACCTGCCAGAATTTAAAGTATATCAAAATTCTGTATGCTCATTCACCTCATGTTCTCTTTTGTGGTGAATCTTCATGGTGCAAAGCGTACGTGAGGTGAAGCCACAGCCAGGAAAGTCACAGTGGAATGCTGGTTCACTGCTGTGTGTGTCCAGGTGTTTACGCAAGTCAATCAGATTCTTACAGCTATAAATGCAAAAATCAATACATTAGTGTGAAGTCAACCAAAGTATTTCTCAAGAAGGGTGTAAATGCCGATATGCACCGGGTGTAACTTCAGAGGTTGTGATACCTGTATTCGCAGTATTCACAGCTGTATGGCTTCTCATTACTGTGGCGGAATTTAATATGGTTACGCAGTGAGGATGGTGATGGACAAGTCATGTCACACAGTGGGCATTTGTAATGACTCACTGTATGAACAAAGAGAAAGACCAGAAATTAGCTTCAGACATCTAAAATATTATAGAGCCGTTAATAGTCAACACTGACGTGGACACCACACTCCAACACATGATCAACTGGAATAAAAGTCTTTTTAATCCTTGAAACCATGTAGGACTTAATTAATTGGGACAAAACAACTAACAGACTTGTGGTCAATTAAAATCTAGGTCAGACCAAAGATTCACAACAAGATGGGGTGAAGCTTCATCTTTGCCAGTTCACTCCAGTGCAACAAGACGAGACTGAAAGTATCTTTTGGCTTTTTGTAACTGGATATAATTTATAGTGTCTTAAAATTAGATCGAGGACAGTAATAGTGAGTTAACTTGCTGTTCAGAAAAGTTGGCATTATCCCAAAGGAAAGAAAACACTAAGTACAGCAGCATTTCACCAGGACAATGGCTGAAAATAACATTGTGCTTCTTCGTGACAAGTGAGCTATGTCATAAATACTGAGGAAAAACATATACTATACAACATTTCAGTCTAAAACCAGCCACTGGAAACTTAACAGGTTGAGCTGCATGAAAAAAGTTTGAGTCAGCCTCCCCTGAATGTATCCTACAGTTTACACTGCAGAAATAACAAGAGGTTTCAACCTATTGTGAATCTTTGATCTGATCCAGGATCCCAACTTTGGTTTCAAACTTTCAAAGCCTGTGTGAAATTGACCTCAATCACTGGTAAAATCATGGTGAAGAAGGTACCGACCATGGGTCCTCATGTGGTCTCTCAGTAGTCTTTCTGTTGCAAAACGTTTGGAACAATGTGAACACTGGAATCTCTGACCTGCAGCACAACACCATACAGAGAAAATGTCAAAATAATTACTGGTGTAATAATTTTAATAAACGTATTGCTTTCAGTTCCATCAATCTTCATCGTTACCTTCCATGGCACTTTGTCTTATGATGTGGTCAAATAACTTAGTGTTGCTAGCGTACATGCCGCCACAGCCTGGACATGCCACTACTTTTTCTTGGGTGTGGCTGCGCAGGTGTTCCCTCAGCTTAGGACGTCCTTTAGCGGTAGCTTCACAATCTGGAGAAAGTGTAACAGATAGCGCAATAATTCCATTGTGTAATTTTAAGAATATTGCTCTCATTTCAAAACAATCAAGTTTTAAGAAAAAATACACTACCTTTCCATCCACAACGTATTGGGAAATCACACTCGCCTGCTGGTATATCTACACACAGGCTATGCATCTCTACGTGGCGATAAAACCATTCTGGGTTTTCATAAGGTGATTGCTTAAAACACACACACAAATACAAAGAAATTAATGACAATTACATACATAAATTCATCAAGGCCAATGAAACTGATAAATTGCTGAAAAAATAGTTTTTTGTGAATTAAATGGTTTCCAGCAATGTATTCAAACATCTTTATAATCATCTGTTCAGTGAAGACTTGAATTAGTTAAAGTTTAATGAGTGCCACACCTTTACTTGAAATTTAACAGGTTTTTAAACACTAGTCACACCACTCAATCCTACACACGATTAGTCAAACAAGAGAAAAACTAGCTTAAAGAGTTTATGGTGATCTGAGTTTATAACTGAAAAGACCTAGATGGTGTTTGTAACTGCAGGAGTAAATAGTAGCTGTTCTTTGAAAACTTATGCATAAATTAATTTGCCTGCCTGATGTCTCTGTAAATGAAATTGTTATCCATGCGTCAAGCACATGGTTTTGGACTACATGCATTTATTGGCAGAAACAAAATTCATACAGTTTGGTAGGGTGATTTATAGTTTTTTAAAATCATGTACATAGTGCTTCTGCCTTTACTGTAATTTTTGTGTGATGCTTATTCTGTGCCTTGGCTTTTTTTTTTTTACCTGGACCTTAGTCTGCAATAAAATTTGATTACCTGACTGGGACTTTTCTGACTAACTGGTGTATTTTGAATAAATATATGTGACATTTACCTCACAATCCTCCCAGAGACAGATAAAATTGTCTGGGATATCAGGGATGATGTTCCGGTTGTGGTATCCAATGGAGCAAGAGCCAATTTCTGGTTGGGCATTGAGCACCTGCTGACCAAGCTGCTTCAGTTTAATGTGATAACAGTGAAAAAACACATGCCGTCGCAACTCCTCAGGACCATCGGCAGAGCAGAAACCACAATCTCTCCAGAGACAGTTTTGCATTCCTTAGCACAAAACAAAACAGGATTAGAAGGTTTGAGTTTCATTGAAAACCAGTGTGCTTCAGTTAGTGTTAGTGCTTCACTTATTACATGTTCTCCAGACTCTGGACAAGCAATAAAAACAATGACAATTATTGTTTTTGCACTATATTTTCATATTGTAAACTTTATGTCACAGTATATATTTTCTGTGTTTTAAGGGTTAATTTGGTTTACACTGTCGGATGAAGACACTTCAGTAATGATAACAATAACAACTGCTTTGAAGGCTCTTATGTTACAACTGTGAAATAGTCTACTGACAAGTGGTTTTCATGTTCTGAAAATTCAGAATCACTTAACTTTCATTCCGAACTAAATCAGTATCAATACTCAATCAGTATCTAAATTTGAAATTTGTAATGATTTGTGATTATGTAAATGATGGTAATTACAAACAGACAATATTTTTATGCTCTTAAAATGTTTTTCCATATTACCCTGCCTTACCAGGGAGAAAATGTACAATAGAATACTCTGAACTTCTCACCATCCTCGTCTTCAACGTCCTCCGCCATGTTCACGGTGCTCAGGTGACCCTCGACGTGTTTGCAGAAGTTCTCCATCTGACTGAAAGTCTCCTGACAGGAGCCCCATTCACAGTCCAGTTTCAGAGTTTTTTTCTGAATCCTTTTGTTCGGCGGCATCTCTGTGAGCTGCGCTAAATGAACTGGTTCTCACAAAATGACGCTACAACCGTCTTGTTCCTCAGGTTTGACCGCCACCTGCCATCCACCAGGTGCTAGCTAACACCGGCTGCTGTTTGGTGTGAAATGTTACCAATACTCATAAAAACCTTGACTAGTTGAAATAAAACTTATCTAACGCGATTATTCTCACATGTTAAACAATGACAAGGTATACAGAGAGAAATGTATACTCACAGAAGACACTTAAATGTATTGGCTTGTTGTTTAGAGGCACTACAATGATGTAAACATGGAAATGTTATTTAGCCAATCACAGAAACGCGGGCTGTGCAGCGCTCATGTATGTTCCACTGGAAACAAACAATAGAAGAAGTGTTCCGGAATGTCACACCGCTGGCGTGTCTATGTAAATTATGGGGTTACACTTGAATGAAAAATGGCCAAAAACGTATAAAAATTATATGAAATTATATAAATATCAAAGAGGAGGATTTTACTAGAGATGTTTTTTTTTTTTTTTTTTTTTTTTCCTGTAGGCCTATGTGAAGTTTTACCATCAAAGAGAAATTATTATATCCTCCTGAGACCCAAGAAAGTGAAAGTTTTAGCTTTTCTACAGTATATAATTTGTCTTGATTGGAAATTTCATAATGCAACAGTATTTTCAGACACATTTAAAAAGTATATATATATATATATTATTTTTTAATGGAATGTCCTTGCAATGGACAGCAGTAAATACGTAAAGTAAGTAAAACTGTAACACTTTTGTCCACTAGAGAGGACAAAAATGCATTGCTGGGTCTGAGGAGGATACCTTATCTATATCACTCTTGGTCACAACATACAAGACAAAGTCGTTATACATGCACCTTGGATTTGCTTCTTTTCTTTTCATATTCAGAAAAAAGAAAAAAAAAAAAATCTATCCCTGGGCAGTGATTTTGGTACCAGAAGAATATTTGATTTGATCTAACAGATATACTGATTCTAATTCCAGAAATCAGATGTCTTTTCTGGTGAAAAGACATTAAAAAGACAATCTGATGAATAATTTCTCAGATTATTATAATTTTTATCATTATTACTGAAGCCTCAAGTCATTTGGCATCAAACCTTATTTCAATCACAGTTTGATTAACAGCAACACTGCATGTCATGAAGCTGAAACACACTTCCTCTGTTGGACTAAGTTCTGCAGATGTTCTAATTCATGTTCTCTTGTGGGTATACTGGAGGGGGTCTTCTCTTAACATCCTCAAAAAAAGATATTGAATGTACAGGAAAAAGACGGTAAATATATATCTGTCCAAAAACGAACAAATGTGTTCTTACTTTTTGATTGATTGACAGCTGTGCCCCACACTAGTTGGTCTTTTTTTTTTTTTAAATATTCAACACAGTATACAACGGTCTCTTATTTTTCATTTATGTTTTAAATCATAACAATGCAATCTGGCATTTTTTTTCAGAGATTTTATTTATCAAGCTGAGTCTTTCCTTTTTAACAGTAAACAATTGCTCATGTGTAATTATGTTCATAAACAAAATAGTCCAGTGCCATTTGACTTCACATTGATGCATACTGAACCCTTAGGGCAAAAATGTTTGTCAGTCATAAAAATACAACTTTGCGCCCCATAATACAACACAGACACAATTAAGTCATCCTGTTGTAGTCAACAGTCCTTCCACCTCCCATATAACAAAAGTAATCTTTACAACCCAGACACTGTAATCTCAAATCATCTTACTAATATTCCTTCAGTTACGTGGCTACATTTCTCCATCTCCTTTTTTCATTGCTTTAATCACTATAAACATTCTGTGTGCGTTTATTCTTTATTCGAGGTAGAGAAAATTATAGTTTCCCCACTTGCTGTATGGATTGATAGTAATGTGAGTTAATTCATTTTAAACAGACAATCAAGCAATGGATCATAGTGAAAAAAAACCCACTAAAGAGAACTTCTAATTTTTACACTGTTATCTTTGGTAACAGTTCAGGAGCAGTCAGACTGTGGCATTTGCTCTGCTGCCACAAAAAAAAAAAAAAACAAAACAAAACTTTGCTTACTCTACATTGTTTTGACATACTACTGTTTCTTTGTTTATTGGACTGCAATACAAAAATACACATTTGGAAATGATGACAAATAACCATTTTCCAAAATAACCTCTTTCTGCTTATAATTACTGATACCCATGATGGAAGGTGGATCCAAAACAAGACTGCATTAGACCCTTAATCATTCCTTTTTTTATGTGAAATTAACTTTCACTGGGTCTTTACTGCATGTTAAGAGTGAGGCAGAAAAGTAACAGTGAGGCAATGGACTCTGTTAAAAGGCAGAAGAACCATAAGCCTGTAAAATAGTTCCATAACAAATAGCATCATATTTTCTCAGGCAGCTTTCTCTCCTTTTCTTGCAGAGTCATCTAGACATCATAAAAGAGACGAACTAGATGATAACGGATTCCAAAAGCCATAGTGCTTCCCATCACCTGAGGGAAAGATGCAAAAATGAGCACCAGAGTAAACAATAATAAATGAGAAAACTTTTCTCAGGTATTTGAATGATGCAGATGCTTTAATATACCTGAATAATGAGCATGATGACTGTGAGATTTCTTTCATGGATGGGACCAAATAATTTTAGCACTAAATTTATTAAGGTCATGTTGTTGCACTCAATAAATTCATCTTCTCCCTTCGGGTCCCGTCGCACCTCTAGCAGCTTCAATAACTCTGCCACCTGTTAAGGAAGAAAAAGCATTAAAATAAAGAAGCCAGCCACTGATCTGACGGATGTGGATGTTTACCCACCTAGAAACAGTCTCAAATAATAATAATAATGTCTTTTATTAATGCTAGATTATTTAAAACATTTACTCAAATTAAAGTCAAGAATATAGCAAATATATGCAAAATAAAATACATGAGTAAAAGATTAAGACATTTACCTTCAAAATTAGATGACCTAACTTAGAGAGGTCCTTTCTTTTAAATTTAGAGTAGCTCATCCCCAGCTTGCCTGTATCTGGGTTTAGCCTTTCATCACCAGCAACATTAGAAGAGAGACAAATAAGACAAAACAACACTAAGGATACAATATGAGCATAAACTGTGAATGACAATAGTTCAGGAGCAAATTTTAGGAATAATATGAGTATCATGTTACCTGGGGAGTCGATGTCTGGGACAGGGGATGATATGGAAGAGCTGAGGCAGGGAGTAGATAAAGTTAACCACTTGGGGAATAAAGAACAGCAGCATAGTTTTGCTGAAGTGTCCCAGGATGCCTACTACAGCAAAGGTCATCCCAGCAAAGTAGCAGAAAGTGTCTCCCACAAATACAGATGAGGGATACCTGTGAGGAAGCAGTGTAGCATGTTGACAACTATACACTTCTCCTTCCTGACATTCCAATAAACGTCCTGACAGCGGAGGTTTTTAACTCACCAGTTGTGGTAAAACAGTCCTAATGTGGTGAAGAAGAATGGTATCATAAAGTACAGGGAGAAAACATGGTCATCACGGTAATCTCCTGAAAAATAAAATACACAAAATGCATTACAAAAGGTGTGTAAAATATCAACATGATTAAATCTTACAGTGTCACATTCAGTAAAAAAAAATTTTTGTTTTGTTCTAACAACTGAGAGATTCTATAATTCCTCTATTATTTCTCATGGCACAAGTTTGGATGACTTCTGTGACATACAAACTGATATTTCTTCAGCTAAATAATATAAATCTATATTATTAACTTGGAATATTAAATTTGAAAGCTTCATGAGAAAGTAAAAAAAAATATATAAAACAACATTTGCTGTATAAAATGGTATAATCTGTATTGATGAAGAGAAAAGAAACAACCACACACCACTGAGCTCCAGGAGGTTAAATATAATGATGGAGCCAGAAATAAACAGGGCTTGGCCAGACTCGATGCCATTGATTCCAGCTAAGATGTTGATTGCATTTGTGCAGAATACAGCAAGCATTCCCATGTAAACATAGTAGAGAATACCTGCAAAAGAAAAGAACATTACTTAAGATTCAGGTTGATGTAGTATAAGATAAGTAATCAAACATAGAACCCTAGTGGACAGGGGCTAGTGCAACCAGAGCTGAATGATCTGAATTATGCTGACAGATACTGCAATTGAGATATGAGTCATGATTTTTGTGGGAATGGTCCACACAGTCCCTGATGTATAAATATGATTTGTAAGTGGGAGCATCTCTGTGGGACCGAAAGTATAATTTACAATATGTTGTGACAAGTCATACCTACATAAATGACTAAAAATTGAAGTTCTTGAGATGTGGATGTTCCATATTTCTATAATATCTTGGATAAGTGTGTTTTGAATAAAGAGCTCTGAATTTATGCCGAAGACAACAATGTATTGGACAGTAGAAATACAAATCGAATATATTCACATTAATGGTTTGACGGTTTTATGTGACCACTAGGGAGGAGGAGTCACTCTGCTGGTCTCTCATGTTGTTGTGAACTAACGCAACAGGCCCAATTTTTAAAGTCAAAGAAAGTGACACTGATAAAAGTTAAAAGCACTGTTATTGTTATCACCACTGGACACAGCTCAAAATGAAAAGAATGGAATTTGATGCTGAAATCGCAGCATTTCTTCTACACAAGCGAGTTTACTTTTTTAAGTTATGATTGATGCTATATTTGTTAGCTAATTTGTACCAACTGTAAAGAAAACAGTGGTGATATGAAGTTTTACCATGGCTGTTTTCTGTCTAATAACAACCATAGTATAACATGAACTAAGCTACTGGAGTTATAATGAAAACTATTGGCTGACACAACACATTAAGACAGAACACAATGTTATTTTAACTGACTGTCAAAATAACCAGCTACGAGTTTTTGTTTGAAGAACTTGATGATAATAATAATAATAATAATAATAATAATAATAATAATAATAATAATAATAATGGATTAAATTTATATATTGCTTTTCTATTAATGCATACTCAAAGCGCATACAGCAGATCCATTTTTCATTCACTCACACATTCACACTCTGGTGGTGGTAAACTACATATGTAGCCACAGCTGCCCTGGGGCAAACTGACGGAAGCATGGCTGGCTGCCAATCCATGCCAACGACCCCTTCAACCACCATTATACTCACACTGGTGAGTATAATGTGGATGTGTGTGTAAGCAATCAGCTTCATACTTTATTCAGTGAGTGATAGGCTACCGTCTGTGGATGCATAGCATTAATTTGTTAATGGTTTTGGTAGTAAGTGTATTCTGGTATGTGGCTTCCTCCTGCTGTTGAGAGTTTGGAATATTGATACAACATGTAACCCTTTTAACCATAACACATGATGGCAACGTGTATAAATGATGCAAAAAAGTATGGATACAAAGAACAAAACAACCAACCCATATCCAAGTGCAGTCCAAGCAGGGCTCTAAATGGTTTGGGCACCACAATGACTGTGTTGCCAAAGTTGGTAAAATAGACCATGAGCAGGGGCAAGGATGCCATGGTGGGAAGCAGGAGCTTGTGTCTCCACCGCAGGTTCAACACATCATCCGCAAAGCCAAGGAAGATCATGCAACAGATGGCCAGGAGTGCACCGATCAGCTGTACAAACTGACAAAAAACAAAGATATAGAGGCACATTTATGGTTTAAAAGAAAAACACAGAGGTTTATTGTCAGTGTGAAATACCTCATCATGTGGAAAACCCATGCACTGATCTCCTACAAAGCAGCTAAGGAAAGGCACTGGGATAAAGCAGAAGAGGATGATGAGGAAGACCGTCCCACTGATGACCCCCTGGGACTCTGGACTGGGTAACAGGAAGACAAACAAATAAAGGCAAAGAGAAGTACACGTATTGACATTTATCAAAACCATGACAAGAACCAGACTGGAGGATCACAGACCACCATTAGATGAATAACATAATGACTTACACTTCCTTTTTGGAGGTTTTGTTTAGGTCCATTCCGTACAATTTAGCTGAGATGAAATGCTCTTTAAAAGCAGGGATAAGTTTAATAGTGGCCAAGCATCCGAGCACAGACATAAAACAGTTAATCACTAGCGGTAGGACGGGAACCGGTGACATTTTTCCACTCATTTTGTGGTTTTTGTTCCAGACAGGTCAAGTCTCGTTTCTGGCTAATATGACGTTAGTTTCTCTACGATCGATGGACGAGCTTTGGCTGTCTTTACTATAAACAAAACATGTCATACCGTCATTTCAGAGCAAAATACACCTCCGTATCTCGGTGTTAAAGAGCAATGAATCCATAAGTCTAGGCTGTGGTCCATACAGTATTTCATTGGTTTTGTTATATTATACGTGAGGCTCTGTCTTAACTCCACGTCTGAAAATCAGTTTAACCGTTGAAGAACCACAACTTCCGGTTACGCCCTTCAAAATAAAGTATTACGTAGTCTGGAAAGTGGGCGTATCATTCCGAAAATTTAATTAAAAGAAAAAAAAAAATGCAGAATGTATATATTTTTTATTTTTATATCTGTTATTATAAGCCTTTCTTGTTGTTTCCAAAGAATAATAAATAAGTAATCTTTTTAATCTGTCGATACACTCAAAGGTCATCAGTAACAGTTTCCTGCAATTACACACAATGGTATAAAACTTAACAGGGAAGTCACATCTTCATACATATATATGTCATTAGTTCATTCAGCCACCTGTTGTCAAAATAAGAGGCAGACAAGAGCCTTAATTTGACATACTTATCTTTGTCAAGTTATTTACATTCTGTTTTTCACCCAAGAAGTTCTGTTGTTTTTGCTGAGTAGTTGACGTTTAGGATACATTCTAATTTCTTCACATTTTCCGTATTAACTGACCTTCATGTGTCAATCTTATGATGGACTGTTGCTTCTTAAACTGAATGGTTCTTGTCATTATATGCGTTCGAGCAGTAGTCGACTAGGGCTGTGCACTGTATGGAACTGTGAACCATAATTCTGCACATTTGATGGTCTCAGACACATCAGAAAGGCACAAGATTCCATAAATCCACTCAAGGCACACCAGTTAACCTAAAACTGTTCCACGTGACTACCTCATGAATATGACTGAGAAAATGCCAAGAGAGTACAAAGCTGTCATCAATAGGTACACTTAATTTTCTTGTCTCTCCACTAAGAGGATGTCACACTTGACATACACTACAAAGTGGGAGAAAAGAGCTCTAGCTGACAAAACAATCCTCTGAACTGAGTCATTATTTCAGGCAGTCTGTCTTTCTGTCTTATATTATGGGGAAATAATCTACAGACATGCTGCTGTTTCCACCCTGAAACCTCATTACTGGTGATTCATATGACACTCACCATTATATTCTGTGAAATAAAGGTGGTTGGTCGTCTTTGGCACAGAGGCATGAGGAGCATTTTCATCTTCTCAGCCATAAATTTCTTATTGGATACTCACCTCCCTATACATTACAAAATCTATGCTTAATTGGACTACCAAAACTGACTGTCTAAAGCTTCAAGTACCACAGTTATATTCATAACAAGGAAAACCTGCTTTTAGTTTTTGTGCACAAAACAGAGGGAAAAACTACAATAAAATCAGTAACTTTGAACATATTAAAACAGTCATTTCAAACCACTTGTGTATTTTTGCTTGCTTATTTATTTATTTATTTATTTATTTATTTATTTACTTATATTTAAATTTATGCTTTCTATTTGGACTGCGATGAAGTGGCAATACATCCAGGGTGTACCCCAACTTTGCCTGAAGGTATCTGGGATAAAGTTTGGATTAAGAAGTTCAGAAAATAGATGGATGGATGGATGGATGGATGAATGGAGATTCTTAATGTAACATTTTGTCTGTAAGTGCCACTATATTTAGATGTCATTGTAGATGAGAGAAACCTCAGTGATTTTAGGCTTAGTGAAAGAATGACTGTTGAGGCTTGAATGAATAAATGAATGAATGAATGAAAAAACATGTGAGTATAAGATCTGATGACATATCTTCCTGAGACCCAGCAATGCATTTTTGTCCTCTTATCGCCTCACAGGTTTTCCCTGGATCATCAAAGTTTTTCCCAGGAAAGTCTCTGGACCTGCTGCTGTGGTCCTGCCTCTCTCCTGCCTTCATCATCATCACTCACTTATCCATATAGTTATGATAATGTTTATTAAATAGTTCTGTAGATGTTCTAGTTCAGTTACCTGTGCATCAACTGCATCCATGTGTCTTCCCCTACTTCCCCCCTTCTCCCCAATCTCTCTCCATCTCTATCGCTTTTTCTTTTCTCCTCCTTTACTCTCTCTCTTTAACCCCAACCGGTCAAGGTAGACAGCCATCCTCCAGGAGTCTGGTTCTGCTCGAGGTTTCTACCCGTTAAGGGGAAGTTTTTCCTCGCCACTGTCACCAGTCACAAGTGTTTGCTCCTGGAGGATTCTGTTGGGTTTCTGTAAATTGGCTTAAAGTCTGGTTTTGACCAACTCTATATGTAAAGTGTCATGGGATAACTTTTGTTATGATTTGGCACTATATAAATAAAATTTGATTTGATTTGATATGTAGGGGACAAGAGTTTCACAGCTTACTTAGAAAAAAAAAAATCCTGTCCACCGCAAAGGACATTCCATAAAAAAATAAAATAAAAATAAAAATTGTATCTGAAAAACTGTTACATTATGCTTTTTCCAAACAAGACAATTATTCAATGTAAAAAAAAGCCAAAACATTTACTTTGCTGGGTCTTAGGAGGCTGTAACTAGTACTGACTCTATTATTCCACAAAATAAGCATGTTTTTACGCTCTAAATACATTTATTGTTGTCATTTATACTCGTGCACCTGAATGAGATACATTGTAACACGCGTTGTACTTCAATTCCACCGTAAATCATCATGTCACATGCCCACCACTGGCTCAGTGGTGGGCACAGAGCTAGTCTCCCTGGTGTCAGTAGCAAAGAGAAGGACCCTGGAGAAGATTCTGTCCATCCTGGACAACCTCCAGCATCCTCTGCACAGGACTGTGATCAGGCAGAGGAGTGTGTTCAGCTCCAGGTTGCTGTCTCTGACCTGCTCCACTAGCAGGCTCAGGAACTCTTTCATCCCCCTGGCCATCAGACTGTACAACTCATCACTGAGTGGTCGGGGGGGTCTCGGTCTCAGTCTCAGACATGACCACATCAGGACTGATACGAAGAGACTTTAAAATATCCAAGCACCTTATGTAGTTGGACTACATCTACTTTTCGAACCACCGTAGATCACTTAAATAACTGTTACACTTAAATCACTGATTCACTTTAGATCACTGCTACACTTTATTTTTCACTGTTTCACTTTATATCGCTGTCCTGAAATATGTAAATACAACAAAAGTCTTTATTTACAGTATTGTACATGAAGCTCTTTTAGAGGTAGTTCTTTAGTTATTTAGCAAGTGTCTTTTAGAGTATATATACTAACCTTAATGTTAACCTGGTACTAACCCACTGTTGTGTTGTGTTTTTGGTCTGTCTGTTTTTGTCTTCTTGTGCTGTATGTAAAGCTGAATACTTGAATATCTATCTATCTATCTATCTATCTATCTATCTATCTATCTATCTATCTATCTATCTATCTATCTATCTATCTATCTATCTATCTATCTATCTATCTATCTATCTATCTATCTATCTATCTATCTATCTATCTATCTATCTATCTATCTATCCTCTTTGCTTTTTTTCCCCCACATCGGGCTTTTATTTTGAAGGCTGTGTCTATTTCTTCCTCCTGCCTCCAGTGGTCTCCGGTGGTGTCCGCCCCTGCAGCGCCCTCTGACGGCTCCTGTAGGTCAGTGTCGGAGCGTCAGTGTTGTCAGCAGTCTGTGGTTGTGAGGTGACAGAGGTAGGAGGGTACGATCGGCGCAGATTTGAAACCTATCAGAGCCTGTAATGCATTAACGCACAGCTCCAGCCTCTGTTTTGGAATCGATAAGTGACAGCGAAAAGGGAATCAATGAAAACATCGCTGATGACTCGGAGATGGGACTAACACGTTTGTTGTTGTGGGCAGTGCTGCACATCGCCATGAAGAAACCAGCTTCATGTTACCGATTCCCTGCTTTGAATTCGTTGCAACCCGCAGCTCGGTCCGATTAAGTTGAGAACAGGTAGGATGTGTTTTTATTCCACTGATGAAAATGTCGATGTTGAGTTTGGCTCAACCTGCGCTGCATCGACCTGATAATGTATTCAAGTAACGCAGTTTCAGTTCTCAGCCTCCTCCTTCATACTTAGTGTGTTTAATATGACCTAAAACATGCAAATGAATATGTAAGATGATATTTTCATGTGTTGTGTGATCAGATGTTTTCTTACCCCATGCATCACAGTCTTTTTGCTGCCATTCACAGGCTGAAGGGGGCTGACCTGCTGTGACTGACAGTCCTGCTATTTCCATTTGATGATATGAGAGGCTCCAGGAGATGCTGATGGAGCTCCAGGAATTGGGGTGGCTGTGCCTGGTGGCTCTCTTCCTCGCCTCCTTACTCATCGTGCTGGCATGGCTCTTCCAGTACTCCCTGACTGTCCTGCGGCTTTGGAGAGCCAAGAAGACAGCCACGCAGCACAGGAAAGAAACAGCCTGGCAGCACTTTTTCCCCACACAGACACAGCAGAAGCAGTCAGGAGGTGTGTGGGGCTTCCTCATGAACCTGCGCTCTGGCCGGGATGGACGATCTGCATCTGAGGCTGGAGTTAAAGGCTTGTTGACCTCTCTGTTCTCCTTCAAGTCCTTCAGAGAGCACTGGCAGAGAACTTGGGTCAAAGCCCTGAATGAACAAGCCTGCAGACAGGGGGTAAGATGATATTTTGAGATCTTTTTAATGGGAGGAAATGTAGAAGTCATTTGGCAAACATTATTAACACAGTGTACACAAATGGACGTTTAAAGTCGCTCCACTAAGCAGAGGCATTCACTGTTTAGTGCAGGCTGATAGACTTTGTGTGTACTGGAAGAGTGTGTAGGCAGAAAGGTGGAGGTGTGGGAGTTAGAGTGTCTCTCATCGGGAAGAGGATGGGGCAGAGCCTTGCATAACAGCTCTGATTCAATGCACATAAGAGCTGAGAGGCAAGACCAGCATAACACCCACACTTTGTAAAAATAGAGTTTCACTCAGTGGGGAAAAATAGATGGGTTTAAGATAAAAGAAGAAAAGCTGCATTACCTGCAGCTAATAACCCCTGCTGTGAAGGGTGAAAAAACTGAATCAAGTCATAATGAAGCAATCAGCCCCCGTGTAAAGGAATGACATTTTATCAAATGCCAAAGAAAAGTGTGTGTGCGTCGAGTGCAGCCACAGTAAAAAGGCAGCTAAAGCTCACTGTGGTCAGTATAGCAGACAGTTGGTAGTCAGCCATGTGTCAGAGGCTTATCGTAAATTTCTAAAGGTCTCTTTCGCCTTTTAAAGACTGACTTTGATCCATGCAAATCAAAGTCTGAGACACAGTCAGATGTTTCCTTTGAGCACTGGAAGAGGAGCTGGATCCTCTGCCCCCCTGCTTGGAAACGCTGTGTGTTGAGAGACAGATGAGTTGGCAGGGGAGCTTAAAGGGGTCAGATCAATCCAGTGTGAGCACATACAACAAGCAGCACCCACTTCTGATTCATAAGGGTTGCCTCACCTCAGCTGATTAAACACCTCCCCTCAGATGTTGGAGGAAAGACTTTTGCAGACTTGAAAAGACGTACCTGGTGCTTGTTGAGCCTAACAGGGAGATTAGCTGGTAAATGTTTGATAACAAGCTGCACATTCAAGTGGCACTTCAACCAAGGGGTCATGCCAAAAAGGTAGTTCACAAAGAATCACCTGGACAACCTGTTTGTAACAGGTTGTCCAGGTGATTCTTTGTGTAGACCCTGTAGATACTGTTCCTAAGTTTGACTTTTTAGGAGTCTTATTTAAAGGTGCCCTGTCACATGTATTTCATTACCTCCACCACGGAGGTTATGTTTTCATCAGGGTTTGTCTGTTTGTTTGTTACCTAGGCCAAGGAGATTATGTTTTTGCCAGCATTGGTTTGTCTGTCTGTCTGTCTATCCGTGTGCAAAATAACTCAAAAAGTTATGGCAGAGGTCTGCGCTCTCTGAGTGCTTTTCTAGTTTGTCTGTTAGCAAGATAATTCAGAAAGTTATGGAAGGATTTTGATGAAATTTTCAGAAAATGTTGAGACTGGCGCAAGGAACAAATGATAAAATTTTTGTGGTGACCGGGGGGGGGGCTGATCTGCCTTGGCAGAGGTCTATGCTCTCCGAGTGCTCTTCTAGTTACTTTTGTGGTAATGTCTAAAGTTCTACCATGGACTGTAACATTTTTTGTGGAAAAAATGCTTTGGTTACCAAGTTTCTAGCCATTCTAACATGGTATAGAAAGCCTGCTGGAAGACTCAGCTCAATTGGCGCCACTTCTCATCAATATTCAACATGCTAATCTGCTTGACTCTGATTGGCTAACAGCTAGCCAATAAAAGCCTGGCTTTTTAGCATCCTTTACCCTGAGCAATAAGTAGAGGAACTGGCGGAAACCGAAAATGAAACTTAACATGTACATCACAACTTCTAACTTGTATGCATTGGGCCCCCTTCACTGCCCTATGGGCCCCCCAGGAATGCTAGGCCCCATGAATTTGTCATGTTCACCCCCCCTTTACGGCACCCCAGCTTACTGTATACAAAAACTGTCACTGAGCTAGATGAATTCTGTGGGCGTGGCCTCACTCATGAATAGTAATGAGTTCAGGTATTAACACGTCACACTGACCAGCTTTTCTAATTGACCTGATTTATCCGCTCGTTTCTTTTCAGTGGTAATAGCAGACAGAGGAGGTAGTGGTTCATTTTAAAATTCACTACATAATGCAAACACCTATGGACCTAACATATTTTTAAAAATTCAAGTAAAAGCAAGTAATACAAGTAATGGTGCACTGTGTATACATGTATGATTGTCTAATTGCTGAAATGTATAATTATATTTTCATCAGGGTATAATCCCAAGAAAATGACAGATGGAGTTAGTTGCCATTCATGGAGTTTACAGTGTTGTGCCGCCATATTTCTACTGGGCAGAACAGACTTCCATTTGTCATTTTTCCATTTATAAGAGGTGACATCCCATGTTAAGGTTCACCGCCATCCCCTACTATATATCTGAGTGTGCAGTGTTACTTTCTAAACTCCTGCTGACAAAATATCCCAGAAAGTGAAAAACTTTCACTAGATGTAATAATTAATTGTGCCTTTCTTGCAGCCTCCAATGGGGAGGGTTAAACCGGAGTTGTTCAGTTGGTTGTAACCTGCATCCATCACTAGATATCACTAAATACCACACACTCAAATGCTACCAGTGAAGTGCACAAAATCTGCAAAGTCCTACTGAACATATATTGAAGTATACAGATCAAGTGTTCCCAAACTTTTTCAATTTAAGACCCAAAAGATACATTTGTTGTTTTCCAGGCACATGAATTACCATTACATCTGTTTTTATAACCAACTCTTCAGAAACACTTTAAACTGTGAATTGTGTTTATGACATCACAGCAGTTTATCACTATGTCAAAGTGATCTTGTGCTGAAAATTGAGGACCGGTATCCAAAACTGACCTTGTGATTCACAGGCCACAGGGACTGGTAGATAAAACCCATATAATAAAGGAACCTGAAAATTATTACAGAGCTACTTTTGGACATTTTGGACAAGAACAGTCACAATTTGCTTATGATAATTTTTTGGTAAAATCTGCCCACATAGAAATGAATGGGATGATTTTGGTGATTTTAATGTGTTTTTATTAGAAATGCTCAAGTGTAACAACAAGATGCATGCATATTTGTTTAAAAAAAAAAAAAAAACTTTGCAGCTTTTCAAAGATACAATTCTGCGTCAATGAAGAGCATATAAATGTTCCATGAAGTCCCTGTTCTTTTCAACTCTGCAAGCAGGATGTCTGGAGATGACACCAAAACATAGATTGTCAGCATAGTTCTTTCTTTATTCCAGGGGTATTCAAATCCGGTCCTCAAGGGCATGTTATCCTGCATGTTTTAGATATTTCCCTCTTCCACAGGGTTTGTACTGGTGCTTGAAATCCTTGAAAATGCTTGAATTTCATTATTGTGTTTTCAGGGTCTGAAATGTGCTTGAATTTGAGTGTAAGTGCTTGCAATTCTAACGTAGTGATGTGATTTATTTATTTATTTTTAATATTAACTCTGCCAGGTTACAGGTGTTCTCAGATCGACTTCAAGTACATGTTTATCCTAACCCATAAGGACCCAGGGCTACTTTTGTGTCAGTTCCTAAATGAATTTTTCTGTCCATTTAACCTTTCTTAAGTGATTTATCACCATTTAATGCAATATTATCCTCTGTATTTAGCATTTTTCAGTGTAAATCAAGTATTTTTCCCTTTATTGAATTTACTGATCATGTAGACATTCATTAAAACTTAAAGTAAATTCAAAGTTTATTATTTTACAACAGAAAAAAACTGAAGAAAAAGTGACTTTTTCAGCAAGGATATCAATGACTGAACATAAAAACAAGCATACTTCTGTCATTTGTCAAACTCCATGGGTTTTACTGGCGAATCAATGTTGTAGAAGATGACGGTGTTTCCATGGTAACTACAGAGCCTCTGAACATCCAAATGGGTCATATCTGATGACCATGAAAAGATGACAAACTGTATTTTACACCAATTATGTACATGTATTGATAGGATTAGTAATCCAGATGTCATAAACATTTTAGTTCAGTAGATGGCTTTGGTCACTGGTGGCTGTTTGGGTCTTAATGGGTTCATCTTTGTTGTGGTGCGTGTGTATCTGAAGAATGCCAAGTGGCTTCCATTTTTTTTTGGATAAAACTTTGTTCTCGTTTAATCTCTAAACTTTTTGCTTTTATGAAACATCATTTTGGATGTTTATAGCATAATACAATGTACATCATTGTGATATAAAGTGAAAAAAATAATCATGAGTGTATGTAATCCTGTAAATATGTATTTTGCCTCAGTGCTGTGCTGGAAAAATTTGAAAATGACCATTAAAAATGCTTGAATTTGACAATGAAAAATGTGTCTGAACCCTGCTTCCAACACACCTGGAAGCCATTACATAGTTATCAGGCTTCTGCAGAGCATGATGATGAGCTGATCATTAGTTGAACCAGGTGTACTGGAAGAGGGAATTATCTACAACATGCAGGATACCGGCCCTCGAGGACCGGATTGGAATACCCCTGCTTTATTCTATGACTATTTCCATATAAATTTTTACCCCTCAGTGTGGCTCTCTCACTGTTGGGCATTAATAATGGACCCTAATGCTATAATAGAAGCTGTAAACCTCGCAGTTGATTGTCACGTATCACAGCACTGCTATGCATTTTACTCTGCTAGTTGTTGACCCAGTGAAAGTGATTCCACAGCTTAACAGTGGGAAGTGTGGGAAAAGCACAAGTACTTGTAGTCGATGGTAACAAGAACACAAACTAAGACGAACTCCCAGAGATGGAGTAATATGGTTAGTTCACGGTCATGTTAACTCATGTGATCTCTGCATGGTCACACCTGTTTTCTACACATACCACTTCTGTTTTGGTATGCAGCGTTAGCCCTGATGAACTATTGTAAACGGTTAAAAGGAGGTGATTCTTAGGAACCGTTAATAACCGCATACCGTTATATATGGAGGTCCATCCACTTTGACCCTCTTGGAACTCAGTTACCAAGAAACTCAACGACACTTGGCTGAACCTGTGAAGTGTTCAGTGGGAGTTTGTTCGATAGAGTTTAACCCATAAAGACCCAAACAACCACTAGCAACCAAAATCATCTACCAATATAAAATGTTTAATAACTTCTGAGTCATTAATCCTATCAATACATGTAAATATTTGGTATAAAATACAGTTATTCATCTTTTCATGGTCATCAGATATGACCCATTTGGACGTTCAGAGGCTCTGTAGTGAACGTGGAAACACCGTCATCTTTGACAACGTTGATTCACCAGTAAAACCCATGGGGTTGGATCAATGACAGCGGAAGGAGACACTAGGTTTATGTTCAATTAATGATGAATTTTGTTGAAAAAGTCATTTTCTGCATTTTTCTCTGTTTTTCATATTATGACAACTTTAATTTTAGCTTTTATGAAGATCTACATGACCAATAAGTTAAATCTGGGAAAATACCTGATTTTAATGAGGAAACGCAAAATACAGAGGATAATATTATAATAAATGGTGATAAATTGCTTAAGACAGGTAAAATGGAGAGAAAAATTCATTTGGGAACTGCTGGAAAAGTAACACTGGGTCTTCATGGGTTAAAGAGGACAAACACGCTGTAAATCTCATGTGCAATCAAGGAAAATAAATCACGAAAAAAGCTAGCTGTAGTGGCTCATAGCACAGTTAGTCTGTTATGGCTAGAAACAGTAACTCCCTCTAAAGATTCTCAGAATGCGCTAAAAACATCACATGGCTTAGAAACTAGAGGCAGCCCCTCATAAAGAGTTTTACAAAGTAAGTTGATATGTCTAAACTTCTGAGCAAACATTTATGAGCCAGCTCATACCTGAAGTGAGTGTTTTATGATATTTAAGTTCATACGGAAAAACCAAACTGAATATATAATTGCTGTTTTGAAGCAGTAATCCCAGCTCCTCTGTGATGTTTGCTGTGTGATAGTTTTCCAGACTGGGCAAACACATCAGTGTAGGAGGAGACATATAGACAAGCTGTCCATGTCTGACTATGTCTGCATGGTGTGTGTGTGTGTGTGTGTGTGTGTGAGTGTTTTTTTTGTGACGTCTGAGCTTGAGCCAAAGCTTCCCTGAGCTCACTCATCACAATAAAATATCTGCTTGTTATTGTGTCTGGGGGCAGAGCTGTCTGTTATTCCAAATGTGTCTGGGGCATATGTAAATCACTTGTTAGTTTGCGAGTCACACTTTGTTCACAACTGAGATTTCAATTCTCAGCCATGCCCTGCAATAGTTTATTTATACTACTCATACACAATGTATGCAGCGATAACTAGTTACCTCCGCCAAGGAGGTTATGTTTTTGCCGGCGTTGGTTTGTCTGTCTGTCTGTCCGTGTGCAAGGTTACTCAAAAAGTTATGGACGGATTTGGCTGAAAATTTCAGGAAATGTTGATACTGGCACATGGAACAAATGATTAAATTTTAGTGGTGATGGAGGGGGGGCACTGATCTGCCATGGCGGAGGTCTGCAGTGATTTTTGAGTTAGGTCTGTATATTTGTTTTAGACTCTTTAAGTCAGTGTTTTTCAACCTTGGGGTCGGGACCCCACATGGGGTCACCTGGAATTCAAATGAGGTTGCCTGAAATTTCTAGTAATGTATAAAAATAATTTTAAAAAACTTGCTAATAAAAAAATATATGGTGAGTGGACAGATACAATTACAATCCATAAAAGACATGACAAACTGTGAAGCTGAAACTGAAGCACTGTGGTACTGTTTATCTTTCAAATGTTCATTGTGGTCGGTTTCAGATGCTGCAGCTCTTTCATAATTCATAGTTTGAGTTATTGTTTGTTCAGTATTAATTGTCAGCCTTTTAAATATAAGCTGGACTGACTGTACATATCCTGACCAAGGAAAATAAAATTCTCACTTTGTACAGTAATCTACACCTGGCTTTTCTGCCTCCGTCCATAATAATATACATTATATAGACTAAATATCATCTAAAATTTACCTTTATTTGAAACATATAACAAGCTATTACATGATCAAAAACAAATTAATATTAGCAAAAAATGTCTCAGTTTTGAATGTCTGGGGTTGGCAGAAATTTGTGATGTTAAAATGGGGTCACGAGCCAAAAAAGGTTGGAAACCACTGCTTTAAGTCTTAGTTGTAACATGTTCTGACTTTAACCTTTAACTCAAAGCACTCATTTGAAAAACCTGCTCAGAGAGATAGGGCTGGTATTGAGTAGCCACGAACCAGTCATTTCACATTCTTTGCCTTTCAAATACACAAAGTACCTTTCACCTGCCGGGCATGTTGCTGTGGACACAAACAGAAATGGACACTACAGCAGCCAGCCCCATGTATGGTACAGAAGACTCACGTTCTCCTTCACCTTGCATTTCATGATTATGTTTCTGCATCAGACAAAACATGAGCTCCCCCGAAGGAACATGGCACCACGAAGATACAGCGTCAGTGTCATCGTGTGGGGATTAGCACGCAAATCCTTTATAGCATTAACCTAAGCACTTCTACAGAGTTTAAGATTGCTGCTGACAGAAGTCTTTAAATAATAATGTTGAAATGTATCCAAATAAAACAAGATGATTGAGTCCATGTGGCTATAGTTTTCCCCTCTGGCCTCCTATCATCTATCAGGAGGAAGAGCCACATTTCTTTTCATGTTAAAATTGTTTCCTAATAATTAATTTGACCTACTTCTGTTACTCATAAAAGTTATAGGCAACCCTTAATTAATACATTTAGAAGTGGTCATTGTGGATAGAAAACCCTATCATTGTGCATCTAAATGAATATTGCAGTATATATTGCAACACAGGAAAACCGCATTCCACAGTTATTGCAGTCTTTGCTTTGCTCTTCAGCATCAGGGTAGATGCAAGGTTTTAAAAGTATTGAATATGATGAAAAAGCTTGTAAGTACTGAATTTTATTAACAAAAACCTGAATTAATACATTGATCAGCTTCAACCCATAAAGACCCAGTGCTTGTTTTGTGGAAGATCCCAAATAAAATTTTCTCTCTAGTTAACCCTTCTTAAGTGATTTATCACCATTTGTTATAATATTATCCTCTGTATTTTTCATTTTTTACTGTAAATCATGTATTTTCCTATATTTCATTTCCTTTATTTAATTTACATGTTCATGAAAAGTCAGAGTTAATTCAAAGGTTGTTGTATCAAAACAGACAAAAACTGAAAAAAGTGAGTTTTTCAGTCAAATGTATCATCAACTGCATATAAAGCAAGTGCGTCCATCCACTGTCATTGATCTAACTACATGGGTTTTACCGGTGAATCAATGTTGTAGAAGATGACGGTGTTTCTATGTTCACAACGGAGCCTCTGAACATCAAAATGGGTCATATCTGATGACCATGAAAAGATGACAAACTGCATTTTACACCAAATATTTACATGTATTGATAGGATTAATGGTTCAGCAGATATTAAGCATTTTAATTCAGTTGATGCTTTTGGTCACCGGTGGGGGTTTAGGTCTTTATGGGTTAATGAAAGAAAACATAAAACTAACAAACTAATGATGGCTCAAAACTACAGGAAGGGCAAATGTCATTTTAACTCATTGAACATGTATCATATAATATGCATAGAGTTATGGGAATGCATTTAGGGTATTAGCAAAATAAAAGCAGATGAAGTGATCATTTAAACTCTTAAACACCTAGACGGTTTCCCTGTACACCGATAGACGCTTTATGATGCACTTAAGTATAAAAGAACCACACATAAAGCATAGAAGACTGGCCTATTTTAATGTTTACAACACAGATCTCTGACACATAGAGACAATTTGTCAAATTGTGTTGCCAGTTTCAGGATTATAGCAGACGTTTGCAGCAGCTGCTCTGGGAAAGATCTGCATATGTGCTCAATGTAGCCGAGGTAATAAGAGGCATTAGAAATAAATACAAATACAAGTGGGTTAATTCCAGCCAATGTACATGAACATCACGGCTGTTTGTGCCAGAAATCCTTCAAGCTGAGGATGATGGGAGTTACAGGTTTGAACTCCCACATTAATAAATAATAATAGTTAAAACAATGAATACTTATTTACTAGAAGATACAACGGACAGTGGTAGGGCTGAGTGATACAGCCAAAAATTAAATATAGTTTCATTGATTTACACTTTTAACTGGCTGTTTTCAGGCTACATGAACTCAAGGCATATTTTAATTCATCAATACTCTTCCTTTACTAAACTATATGCCATGTACGTCTGGATTAACACATCCACAATTAATATATTACAAGTAGCAAACACTGCATTTGGAATTTTGGTTGAGCGAGAAAAATCTCTAGAGGAATAGTCTTGATTTAGGTTCATTTTGTACTAATTTTCAGGAAGGAAAACCTTGATTAATCAGTTTTTTTTAATATATTGCCCCGCCCTAAATGAACGGCTATAAGCCCACACTTTTCCATTATTTCCTTCATACTTTTGCCTGCATCACCATGAGGTTGGTGTTAAATTTAGGTGGTAAAATGATCTTAAAATATCTAAACAGCGGAGCAGTAGAGATATCCTCCTGAACCTGTATTAAATGAAAAGCTACGATGACAAAGAGCTCCAATGGATGAGAGACCCCACATTGAAGGATATACTACTCAAACTGGTGTTATTGGATGATGTTTGATTTCCTCACCACTGCCTGTAAAAACATGCCCATCTGTACCGATCATTGTATTTTTTTTTTTTTTCACACAATGTTATTTTCAGCCCGAACACGTTCTTTGTCTTATGACTGGCTCAATCAATCCTCCTCAGACCATGTAAGATCACCTTAAAGTCAAGGAATGCTGCAGCTTATTCCTCCTACCAGTGACAAAAGGCATTTGGTAGAGCTGTACCCCCATTATAGCGGATGTGCAGTTTTTGCATCACTGCCCCATTACATCTGCAGCTTTGGGTCATATCCATTTCTTAAATCAGTGTTGACTGTCTTTCTCTTAGCCTGATATGCTTCTTGTAGCTGCGAGTGACGTTAATCCAGAAGTGGTCACATATAAACGCTGCTGGCCCAGAAGCTCATGCTGTCTCACAAATTTTAAGTGCAGCCACAATGTGTGCTCATACCATGGCACTCCCTCCTGAGGGGAAACTCGACCCTGACCTCTGAACACAACAAAACGGAAAAAATGACTCAGTCGGCTGAATTCTCACTGGGGTCTTATGTGAATTTAGTCTACAGCAACGAACGAACGGTCGATGGCTCATGAATCACTGTTTGGGCTGGGCATTCGTTTGTTGTTGCCATATCTGATATTGTGGTGGAAACAAGAACGCACCAGCCTCTCAGAAAATAGGATACTGCCTCACACTGAAGGGTGATATGGGAGTGTGCTGGCTTTACCACTACATAGGTGATCTGCTGAGAGTTTATGAGCTCAGCAAAAACAGCGGTTCTGTGATGAAGCAGGGAGATAATGGTGCATGTTGTTGGTCTTATGTAGACAAGACAAAAATAGACTAATGGGTGCAGGGACGGGGGTTGAGCATTTGCAGCTGGGTTCTTCTCAAGGTTTGCAGATGCTTCAACAAGTTCACCTTCAGTCTACTGTGACAGGGCTGCTATAAGAAGCCCCCACCCACCCCTCTCCCTCTACATTTGTGGTTCTAATTCAAGGATATAGCCGGAGGATTTTTCATTTGTATAAGAACTGATGTTAATGCTTTTGCTCATAAACATTCATATGTGCTTGTCTGCAGTGAGCGAGATGTATGGGTCAGTGATGAGGCTAAATGAATGATATCTTGTAAAAATATAGCAATTAGAAATGGCAATGGCTACTACCACAGTACTGTGCCACAAAATATGGGTTTGTCTGTTGCCACAGAGCCAATCAAATGTTAGCATTTGTACTACAGCTAATCATGGATACTGTTACATGAACTCATTCGCCTCTTGTTGCCACAGTACTGTGGTGATATATGGTGTATATTTCAGTGCATTGTTTTGTGCATTTTGCTACCACAGTACTGTGGCAATTGATGGAAGAAATGACAAATTAGTGATAGTATATAGTATAGAATAGGAATTATTGTTGTAAATGCTCTATATGTTGCATTATGTTGATTTTACCTACCTGCACCCTTGGCGCCGTGCCCCCCTCATTTGAAAATCTGCAGAAAAAATATTATTTCGACCGGGAATCAAACCCAAGTGTTCTGTGTTGCAGCCACAAACATTACCAACTGAGGTAAATCTCCACTGTCTCTAAGCCTGACCTATTTGCTATATTGCCTGGGTACTTTTCAGGATGTAACAAGTTACCAGTCTATACATGTTATAATGAGGGCGCTGATTGGCTTTGTGGTAATGGACAAACTGATATTTTGTGCCACAGTACTGTGTCAGTAGCCACTTTGATTAAAAATACATAGTAATTATGTTGACATATAATACAATACATAATTTTTGCATTTCATCTCCGCTCGGATGACCTCAATAGCATATGTCTGTTGGTTTGTCTTCTCTCTTTGTCTTTGGACAGTAATCCCATGATGCAGCTTGTTTCATGAGTCAGTTGTAACATGTCTGTCTACTGAAGTAGTACTGAAGGAGCCTCTGGATATAATCTTGCCTCGGTGGAAAAAGTTGACATGAAGCTATTCAGATGTCTGTATTCAGAAATACTGGATTAGTTTGTGGAAGTGGTTTGGAGAACCAGACTGGCCAACCTCTGCAGACCTGAGAATCAAAGCGTTGTGCACATCTGCAACTGACACATGGTGTTAAACCATCGCCACTGATTTGACTGGGTGGAGGAGGACTAATAGAGAATATAGAGTGTGCATCTGCGAGGAAGGAAGCTCCCTGTCCATTCAAGATCTGCAATTAAAAAGAGTCTGATGATTAGCCCAAGGCCACGGTTCACTTCTTTCCCTCTCTGACTGTGAGCTGCTGGTAGATGATTAATGCCCTGTGATTATGCTCAAGTAGGTTCCTTCTTAACGACAGGGGACGTTAAACACTCAGTGCTCATTTGCTATGATAGCACAGGAAACTAACCTCTTTATCTGTCAGTCACAGTGGTTGATGACATTCAAACTCAACAGCCACTTTCACTTTCACAGTGAACATTCAGTATCCTACTAGTTTTCATGGCAGACATTTATCTCCTCAGCTGCTCCTTTGACTCAGAGCTTTATTCACACATTATTAGTTTTATCATTTTCATAGAGTACCTGAGCCTTTGTCAGGTTAAACTGTGTTAGAGATAAATATTTTATACAGTCCTTTTAAAACTCACTATAGCAGTTCAGTTCTATCTTATTGCATTTTATTATAGAAACAGAAAAGTAGAAGTATTGTTATCTGAGTAAATGTATTTTAAGTATTCAGTCAGTATTTCACATAACAAGGTCACCTAGTTGCAGCATGATGGTTGTATTCATTTGATGCTATTATTTTTTTGTATCACCTTCAATTTTTGGCTTTGAGTTGTAAAGTTGAACTTACAACAGCTTATAGACACATGATTGAGATTTTTGGTATCTTCAGAGATACCATTAAACAAAAATGGATCAGATGAAATAACAATGAAGATGATTTTATATCAGAGAGAGATTATGTTTAAGGCGGTTATATGTAGTATTTATATTCTAAATTCTCAACAGCAGAGTGAAAGCACATGTCTGTATTATGATATCATCAAGTCTTCCTCATAGCTGGTTATTTTATGTGTCAGTCCCATAGACTTCATCGGTTCTATTTGCCGGTTTATAAACCTGTGGTGTTGTCAAAGAAATTACAAAAATCTTACAACAGCCTTAAACAACGCACCCAAACAATTCTCAACAAGCAACCTTTCACACCTGGACTCACCTGAGAAGAACCAAGTCACCCTCTCAAAGTACTTAGACAATGACCCACCCTTTATCAATGACCCTGAAACTCAATCACCCCTTAGGGTCATTAACATAAGGAAAATACAACCTGCACAGACCACTCCTCATACAGGTTCATAAGTCTGCTTTCTCCCACCATCAAATAGAACCGGTGAAGTTTCCTGGATGAGATATGAATGTTTTCAAGTACAAAAATAGGACCAATGGCCCTGTACTCATCTGCATGTTCTATCAAGGTTCAACGTAACAACTTGAATTTGCGAGTTTGTTGGGTTCTGCTGCTATGTTAGAGTCCTTTGGTCTTGATGCAGCAGATCAATCTCCCAGTAGAAGTGGGTGGTACTCTCACTGGAGGAGAACTCAACAAATTAAATGAAAGTCCATAAATGACTTCCAATCAGTGCTCAATAGTAACTGTATTGATATCTCTGACCATTTCCATGTCATAAGCCATCAAAATATGGATCATTATTAATATTTTTAATATTATTAAAATACTGTACCATTATTAGTAGATTTTTAATATTTCAAACATTTGTCAAAAATTCAAAAATCAAAATTTCTCAAAACTGTGAACAAACTTTGTAGACATTGCTCTAAGGAAGCGAGATATAAAATTTGAAATGAATCTGACCAGTTGTTTTGTCAGAGAAGATGTTTGAAGAAATTGCTAACAAATGCAAAGATGACACTGGACACAGCGCCTTCACAGTAGCTTGTGGCCAGTCAGCTAAAGCCCAGTCCAGCTGAACCACTAAGGATGAACAATGACCTGGATGAATGAGAACATACATACACAACTACATATAGTCATTTTAATAACTGTATTCAGGAAAAATATATTAAATTCACATATTTGTGTAAAATCCAAAAAAACCCCAGAAGACTGTATGGTTTATTATTTTCTCAAAGAGAAAAATAACTGCTTGAGAAGTTTTTTTTCCACCACAAACTTTAAACCACAAACACATTACACTGCAAATAAAGGCAGAAAAGGAAGATGAGGGTCAACAAACGCCACAGGACGAGTGTATTTCTGGTTGACCCACATGCTTTTCAGAGGCGTTCGGCCAGCAGAACCCAAAGGGGGTGATGCTGACAAACCTGAAGTGACACCATAGATGTCCGCAGGACCTGTCTCTTTCCAGAAATACCTTCCATGTATATGCTTACTTGACCTGTAGTGGTTTACAAGGACAAATCATGGTTATGCTGTTTGCGCTGCTTGTGGATCCAGATAAAATGAGATTTGTGGCCCAGAGGATACACAACACCACAGAGTGCACCAGATGGCTGCACAGGAAGCCAGTCCATGCAAAATGTCTAGGTAAACTCCCTGCATAATAAACAAATCATAAATTGTAAAAGCATTTAGTTTCTAAAGGTGAATGATAACTATGCCTTTACTATGAATACCCAGTGTGGCATTGTGGTAAATCCTGAAGTGGAAAATTAACTCTTAATAAAACAATGTTGTCAACTTGTATTCACAAAAAAATATCAGAAACAACAGTCTTAAGGTTAACAATGGTATAAAATTATTTCAGGCACATGCAAACCTTTGATTGGCACATCTTGGCCATCTTTTGTTTATGTGCATCCTAAAGTAATTTGAGAAAATAAAAGGTTTTCAGTTTCTTTTCATGATGCATCAACATGTTAGACTAAACCCTACGGGTGTAAGTTCAGTGTGACTTCCCATAGCCTACATTGAGCCCTGCTTGTATCTGAGAATTATCCAATTACAAAAATTATGCTGCCCTTTTTTTTCCTGTTTAATTTTATATGATAGAATCCCAAAATCACTGACATTTAAGTGGATTTGCTCACATCATACAATGCTACTGATTCTAATTAGTTTTAATTATGAAGACTCCACTGGTGTTTGACTGTTCTGACCTTTAGTTTTACACATCTATTATTAGTCACACCCAATCCGAGCCACATCACATCATATTTGTTCTGGACTTTGGATGTAATGAATGGTTGGGTGACTGAGCAGTTTGCAGCTCCAGCCAACCAGAGTGAACTCATCCAGTTGTACGGTGGGGTCATGTGACTGCAGTGTTTGTCCAGGGAACCTACGTAAGCCTGCAGCATTGCACTTGGCTCCCTGCCCCTCTGGCTGGAGCACTGACTATGTGCTTCACACATGTACACACGCGCCACAAACTTTGTTATATCATCGTCTCACCTCTGCCCCGCCCCCTTCTGTTGCGCTCAATACAGATTGGACTTAGACCTAGAGGAACATATGCCCTGACAATAGGGGATTTGTTTTCTCTTCTTTGCATCTCCTGAGCCAGTTAAAGCTGTCCAGTGAAACAGATCCTCTGGCACACATACTGATATGAGGTCACTGGCGTTCCCATGGTTTTGTAGACTCTTCTGCTTCAACTGAGATATTAATTCCTCTACTTAAGGGTGTCTTCCAAGTCCAGTGAACAGGCAGGAATAGCGTGACTAAGCACAGACTGATGCAGTGTCGATAATGGATGAAGTAGTAAGCTGGAGACACAGGAAAGTCTGAGCAGAATGAAAAAATACATCTAATAAAAGCTGATCTTCCACTTCAGTGATTATAAAATATTTCATAATAACTTCAGTGTACCACCCTTTGGTCAAACATATGTTGCTACTTTTATGCCAATTACTTCTGGCAAAATTCATCAGAGTGTACACATGGCTGCCTGGGCTTAAACCAGTACTTTGCTTTGCCAGGCATTGTGAAGACCAGAATGTTATGTGTGTTGGCAACAGCATCTTTATGGCTGTATGGGAAAATACACCTTGCCTGCTTGTTAGTTTCTGGCGTGGCATTTATGGTTTTGTCACATTCATCTAACAGTGGTAAACATTAGAACCCATGAGATAATTAAAAATTAATACTTTTGGCTCTTTCAGGTTGTTTGTTAAAGGGTTGTGTTTTGTTTTTCTTGCAAAAACCATAGATGGACGGACAATGCCAATATGTAGATCTGAACCCAAAAAGCTGCTATGTAGCTTCTGTGACCCAATTTAGATCCAGGATGTGTATTTTAGAGATATCTCAGTCACAGTGACTAGTTTTTGTAGGCTGTTAATCACCCATTTTTATTAAAAACAAAGTTATCAGGAATTGACAATTGAGCACAAATTAGCCAGATCAAATCCTGCTCAAAACAGAAAATACCTTTAGTGTCAATGGATGTGTATTTGAAGAATACCACAACCGGCCACTAGAGGGAGATTTAGGTGTTTTTGCCTCCTCCTTTTAACTACATACATCTTAATACAGTTAACTGTGCATTTTTATGTTTAAGCACTGCTTTGTACTGATGAAAACGATGAAATAGTTCAGTTATATGCACAAAAACAACAGTTAGTATCGATCTGAGGGACTGTTGCTCCACTGCTGTCTTACCTATTTCAGATAATGTTATTATGTAACATTTTTTTGGTTTTTGTCTGTCTTTCTGTCTCTTCCAGAGCTCCATCCAGATCATTTTTGACAACAGTCTCCAGTTAAACATTTCCTCTGCCATAGATAGTGTGACCTGCACTGACCAATCAGCACATCGTATGGTAAGTGAAGTCACTTTAAAGTGACCTTCATGTTTAATTTGATATGCAAGAACTCCTTTGTTTGTCTGAGCATTGATACACTTCATTGCAAATCCTTGATCATTTTAGTGCTCTGATGTGAACTGTAGATGTAATAACTTTGTGAACTTAAGTGGTCATGAAATGATTAGAAAAATGTACATGCATCTTATGTAATGAATAGATTGTGTTGATAAAACAGCTGTAAAGTAAAGTAAGTAAAGTAAATTTTATTTATAGAGCACTTTTCACAGACAGAGTCACAAAGTGCTTTATCAATTCAAATCAGAATCAAATTAAGTTTACAGAGACCCAACAGAATCCTTCAGGGGCAAACACTTGTGATTGGTGACAGTGGCGAGGAAAAACTTCCCTTTAACGGGCAGAAACCTGGAGCAGACCCAGACTCCTGAAGGATGGCTGTCTGCCTTGACCAGTTGGGGTTAAAGAGAGAGAGAGAGAGTAAAGGAGGAGAAAAGAGAGAGCGATAGAGATATAGAGAGACTGGGGGGGGGGATGACACATGGAGTACGTTATGATGAATACATAGAGTGTAATCAGTCTGTGGTGGTCCTGGGTCAGGTGGGAGACTAAAAAGCCTTTTTGAACAGGAGGGTCAGCTGTCAGTCTTTTCTCCCACTTGTCCTTATTTTTCAGATTTTACACTGTAAGTGTCAGGTGGACACAGTGACATTTCCCGTGAATGTCACCCAGCAGTCGCCAGCTACTGTTTCTATGGACACCTATCAGATCACTATAGCACCTATGGTGGCAAAGGTACAGTGGCTCACCAATTTGACCATGTGACGACGTGTCTTTAAAACAAATGAGAATGCTAATGCTTCATTTGCATTGTTATTCAAATGTGCAAATTACACATTATGCGAATACAGCCATCCTGTTGCAATGAGGAAAACAGTTTTGATATTAAACCATTCTCTGCAAAGCACTTTAGTGAAACATCGATTTATTTACTGCACATTTACATAGTCAGTAGTCTCTAGGTTCTTTTGTTACCACAAACCCTCATAATTTGTAATTATTTCAAATTAATTCTTCTTACACTGTATGTCCATATTATTTAGTTTTAGAGGAATCACTACTCACTGGTTTTCAGCTTTCGTGTCTGTGTATTCTCCAATGTTTTGCTGTGCACCTCCATCAGGTGGTGGTGTGTCTGGAGGAAGTGGAAGACGAGGGACTGCTGATGTCCTGGACTCTTTTGAGGCAGCCATCCTTTACTCTGAATGTGTCTCCATGCAAAGTGCAGAGACAGGTGAGAACATAAACATTAAACATGTGCAACCCTTTTGTTCCTCTTGGATATTATTAGAAGGAAGATGATACGTTATTGTAAATTAAATTGATCATAGGCCCAAGTTTGTATTCAGTTTATTGACCTTTCCTACTATGACATATTACACTTATTGGCTTCTTGCTAAGGAGTTTTTTCCTCTTGTTGATCTCAGAGCACTGAGGGTGAGGCAGACCTCGACATGATAAAGGGACTGATCGAGGACACCTTGTTCAGCACTCAACCAGCCATGGTCCTCAACCTCAAGACCTGTGTGTCAAGTTCTTCGGTGAGCTGCACAGTCTGTTTTAGTGTTTTCTCTTAACTTTTAGACAGACTGTCTGCGGTGTGATATTATATCATACAGTGATTAAAATGTTAAGACTTGATGCTATTTCATAAATAGGTTTAAAAATATATTTTACTTCATGTTCACAGAGCTCCATGGACCATTTATCATTGGGATTGAACTCAGTATCCCAGAGTGTCCTAGTGCGGCGACTCATGCTTCGGCAGCTCAGGGTGACCTTAAGTAAAGGTCAGTCATTTTGCCACAGTCTCAGATGCTTTCCTTCCTGATTCCTGCTGATCACCAGGTCTCAGTGCATCACTGTGGGTTTACAGGTCAGTGGTCTAGATCAGGAGAGATCTGCTGTGTCCTCAGCCTGGATCAACCATCCACAGAGAGAACAACTCACTTCCTATCTTTGCCCACTAATCCAAACACCTCACTGGAGTGGAGTGAAGAAATCACACTGTAAGACTGCATCTTTAATTGTTATGATTAAAAGTATATACACAGTACATAGGTTCTCTCTTTCTAACAAATCAAACATCAGCATGACTGGAGGAAATGTGTAGAAATTCACTGTAAACATGATAAAGTGACAGACAAATTGTGCACATACATGATTACATGATTTAAATTTATCTTGGAATGAAATCACATTTTTTCATTCAATACTGTGGTAAATCATGTGTTTCTTGTGTTAAAGGGAGCTGGGCCCAGAATCCAAAGAGCTGAGAATAAGACTTCTGGAGCGAAATGGGAAAAGGGAACGTAAGACACTGCTCACTAGCAATTTACTATTGGCTGCTGTTCAGAAACCTGCTCAGCAGGAATGTTTAGAATGCTGAGGCAAAATCATTAACACCTAAAATGCACTGTTGGCAGGCTAGGTCTAATGGTCTTTGTTAGCATTTTGAGATGCATAAAATATGCGAAGATGCCCCTATTATAGGTGAAGAGCTACATTTTTATGCTGTTTATATGTAAATGTTCAGATTTAGTCTTTGTTTTTTCCAAAGAATTCCTGCCTGGACACGCCTCCATAGCCTTGGACCTCCAGAGCAAAGTTCCTACAGGTCAGCATACACTGTCAATAAGCCCTGGCTACGGCTTGGCTCCAAACGCCACGGTCACTGCAGAGGTGAGTGACAGCTCTGATGCAGCGCTCATAAAAGCAAGTCTTAAGCTTTGAAGAATACAGTTACATCAGTTTTCCAACATCAAAAAAGATGGAGTGAAACAAACATAAACAACAAAAGGAGAGGGCGTGTTGTATAACAGCAGACAAAAGTGCATTGTCATTCCTATAATAGCTGTTTCAAAGCTCCTGTAGCCTTTTCAGCAGCCAACATGTTTTGTTTCTTAGCCTCTTCAAATCTGCATATTTCCTAGCTGTTTTCAAGAGACCACAAAGACAACAGCCCACATTTCATACATACAACACATTCCCTGAACAAGATAACATCTCCTGTACCCTCTCACTACATTCTACCTGAACTGATAAAGCAATAAGATTATTTTTGTATCTTTCGACTCCTTCAGCTGCTTTATGTGGAAACAGAAGAGCCTCGCAGTCACAATGCTTTGCCGCTTCGCTCCTCACTCACCCCTACTAAAAAAGTTGACGTGGACCGAACCATAATGCCAGACGGAACCATTGTGACCACTGTCACCACCATCCAGTCTCGACTCAAACTGGACCACAGTCCTGGTACATTACAGTTCAAATGACCATATAACATTGGTTTACATGTAGAGTGAAGAAGACATAAACCATTAACGATGACACAGAATGGCATGAATGTTTGTGCTTTTTGTGGCTTTCAGGTGAATCTCCTATGCGGTCTCCGTCCAAAGTAGAGGTGACAGAGAAGAAACCCACCATTCTGTCTGATGGCAGAGGCAACATAAGCCCAAATCCCAGCAGTGAGTTCTAGAGTGAAATGCCACACTTACTGTTTTGCATAACAGATGCAAAATAGGATAAGCACCAAGCAGCTGTGAGACACGACATGAGATTACAGGAATGCACTTGATATTATGCAATATGCCCTCTTTGTACAGGTTCTCCTGCTCAAATGACACCATGAGATACCATGTCTTCTATACACTCAGAAACTATAATGTGTTTTTATGAATTTTATACTTGAACTTACAATGTTGCATTTAGACATCACTAGATTGTGAATTAAACAGTTATCAGAAAATTATTATTATTGTATTGTTTGATTTGGATTACAACAAAATTAATTCAAGCATTTGTTGTCTTTTGGATATTCCTACAGGTATATTGTATTTTAAAGGAGTGATAATTTGCTTTTTTAAATGGAATTATGCATTTTAAAACATTTCCCTGTGGTCTACATAAACTGTAAATGCTATTATTGGTTCTGAATTCTTCATTAATTAAACTCCACAGGTCCATCTTCAATCCTATTTCTGAATAATGACACAAGAAAGGTCGTTTTCAGCGCTGGCCCTTTAAATGCACATGAGCCACTTCACACCCCATCCCCTCCAGGTTGTTGGCTGTGCTGCTCTGTTCCAATCAACCAACAACTGAACATTTTAGGTAATCGGCTTGAAGTTTGGACATATTTTCAGTATGGATTACAACTGCTCCTGTGGACAAACAGTTAGGGCACACTCGGAGAAATGTTTGTCGGAAGTCTTGACCTTATATGTGCAAATGTCATGACGTAACTAGTTATAGACATAACAAATTAAGAAGGAACTAAAACAGGTTGTAGAAATCCACTCGATTTTTGCCAAAATGAATATAGATAGCTTTTAAGCACCTGGAGGGTTCAAATTCAAACTTTATGAACTATTAGGGTCCACAAATACACAAATAAATGTACCAAAGACTAGACTAATACTAGTGGGTTTAGCAAAATATGACCCCTTTAAATAATGCTTATGTCCATATTTGTGTTCTTGTTGTTCAGAAGGCAGTCGTCTCTCTAATGGCCTGGACCCTGTAGCTGATACTGCCATTCGACAACTGACAGAGTCCGCCTCCAAAGCAGCACGCAAGACACCCACAAAAAGGAGTACACTGATCATCTCAGGCGTGTCAAAGGTCAGAGAAGAAAACATCATCAAATGGAGTGATCTGAATGTGTCTATCTATTGTAAAATCAAAAAGAGGAAAAAAAAATCCCAAACTCTTTTGAGTAATTTGTATGAATCTGATGTACAGTGAGATGGAGCCAGGTGAAATGGCTTATCTAAATTTAGTTCACAGTCATAGCCTCCCATTGGGCCACATTATAGCAGAGCAAGTCTTTTGACCTGATTTATCTTGAATGTGAGGAGAAGAGTAAAGAGTACAAAAGGCCTCATTTGAAACCTTGTACAACACTCTAAGTACAGGTTTTGTGATATTTGATCATTAGAAGGGGTTTAAGTTTTGAGTTTCTGTAGTAACACACCTTAATCACCTTTAACTAAGTTAATAATTTAGCTATGTAACCTTTGTAGCAGGACATGATTTGATACAATTGAATATTCTTCAGGTTCCACTCTCAGAAGATGACTGTGCATTATCGAGTGGTTACGCCGCAGCTATGGATGCAGCCATGCATGGCAACCATTATGGTGCAGGGCATCACCAGGACGCTGATGAGACCACACCATCAGATGTGTCAGAGCGTCCATCTGTGGACGATGTGGAATCAGACACGGGCTCCACCGGTGCCTTGGAAACACGAAGCCTCAAGGACCATAAAGGTAACACAGTTCTCAGTCTGAATTAACTCTATTTAATTTCAGAGCAGTTTGTTCTGTGAGCTGAAGTCACTGAGGATAGAGTTTCAGTTCATGCCAGCATCCTTTAGTAAAATCCTGTAAAAAACAATAGTTAGTTGTCGTTAAAGCATGCATTTACATACAGATCTTAGATGATTTTTGGTTTGTGGGATATGGATATATTTGAAATGCTAAGAATATTTTCAACCTTAAATAATTATGTCCATTAACAGACATAATGCATCTACAAAGTGACGCTACTGCCCCCTAGTGTCCATATTCAAACTCAGACTCGGACACAGTTTTATTGTCATTCAGTCAATAGTACATGATAGAACAAAAAGTAGTTACCCAGGTCTCGGTTTGTAGCGTAAGAGGATAAAGAATAAATCTAAAATAGCATATATAAGCAGTAAGTTGGGTAGAATAAAACTACCATAAAACTTATGCAAAAAAACAAAACAAATTAAAGATGAAAAATAATAAAATAAATTCTTAATATGTACAAAATTTCACAGTATGCAGCAACAGTAACAGTTAAAGTGGTGGTGCATAAGCAGCAGTATAAGCAGCAGGCTGTAGTATACATAACCAAATCAGAGTGGTTGTGACTGGACTTGATAATAACAAAAAAGAATTTTCAACATTGCTGTTTTGTTAAGCTGTTAATGTGTAATATTCTCTGTGCTTCCTGCAGTGGGTTTTCTTCAGAGTGGAACAAAGCTGCTATTCCGCAGAAAACACAGAGAGAAGGAGTCCTGCTTCAGCCAGTCCCATGAAGACATCTCAAACATGGGCAATAACTTTGTTGCTGTTGCAGCCAGCAGCCGTAAGAAGTCTGGCAGCTTCTCCCGGCGTCTCATCAAACGCTTCTCTTTCCGTTCATCTGGCAAATCAAAAGGCAAAACCTCTGCTGCCAATGGAGGAGCGAGTTCATTGGATAACTGACTATCATGTCTAGGGTGGGACATGGGTCACCATGACCTTCAGAGTCATTGTAAAGTTTCTGTTATGGGTGGCAGAGGAACAACTAAGCCTTCATAAGAATCCATACTGTGGCAGAACAGACACCCCCGGAGGGTTGTCACCTGTACATCTTGAAAGGAAGATACCTCTGAGAGGACTTTCCTCTGTAGACAATTTATTGCATCTTCAGGGCAGAAGTCATGCTTCATTCATGTGTTTATAAAAACTATTTCTATCAAGGAGAAGTTTGCTGCTTGGTGAGAACAAGGGAATAAATACAAAGAAACTCTTTGGGCCCTGTTTAAACACTATGGTGGATGTTGATTATGATCAATCATGAAAACACTCTGAAACTGTTTAATAATATAAAATGCCAGTATGATACTGTTTATTGCACTTTCTGGTTTTGCTTTGTTTGTTTGGTTTTTTTTTTTTTTTTACAGAAGATGTAAAATTCTTAAGTTGTATGATAATAATTTATTATTATGTGGTACTTTGTAAGTGCTATTTCTTTTGCCCTCGAAATGAGTCATCACTGCTGCATTACACTGTAAAATAAGAGACATTGCTGAGTGTATTTCCTTGCAGAGCCATTTTAAATAGCTTGTTTAAGTAAGTTAAAACATCATTTTAATCTAGTAATGTCAGTACATAACTGCTTGTACGTACATTGGTTTTAGACTGTTGTTCAATGTTGTATCTAAAACAAAAACAAATTATATATTTATTGTTTTAGACCATAGAATTCATTTCAGTTTGTTTCTTCTTACTTAATTCAACCATGTTTTCCTAACGAGTAAAAATAATTATCCTTTTTTTTAATGCAGAAAAGGCTGAATTTATAGATCTATAAACTTTAAAGAAAAACAGTGAATTCATACTTTACAATATCTTAAATTAACAGATGTTCTCCTCTGGTTCCAAAATACTTAAAAGATCTAAACACACTATGAGACACTTCACTTCATCCTTGCAATAACTGTTCATTACTGTTGAGCAATATCGTGATTTCATGTGAAATTCACTGTATGGGTTGCAGACAAAGTCACAAGCAGCAAATGCTGGTATGTTGTTAAATTATAAATGGAACTAGACTAAAACAAAAACAACCCTTTTGTTTAGGAGAATAATGATTCGGGTTTTTCAGCTGTGTCAAACCTCAGGCAAGTCACGGTATTGTCCAGATCGGAGAAACTGAAATGATTAAAGATGGTCTGCAGTGGAAATGAAAACATTTCTCTTTAAAGTTTATTTAAAGGTGGTTTATATCACTGTCAGTTTAAGCAATTGTTAGAGTCTATAAGGTAGAGTACATATTTTCATCCTTTTGACCAGATTGATTCACACTAAAGAGTGGATGCATCCTCAAACTGCAAAAATAATCAAAAAATATATATATAGTTACATTGGCATTTGTGTTTTTATAGACAGCATTTAGAATAATTAAAGTTATTGTCTTAATGATAGTATGTCGGAAAAAAAAAAAAAAAAAAAAACCAAAAAACAACCAAACAAGCAAAATAAACCTTCTCTCAGGTTTATTTTGCTTCACTGAAGTTCAAGTTATTTGAAGAGATTACAATGATGGAACCATCAGTACTAACTTTGAAGAACATGCAATATGTGCTTTACAAAATAAATCCAATCAGATAATGAAGAAATGAACAAAGGCACTGCACTGTCTAAATGCACATACTATATGGCTTTGAATGTGAAACAGAACATGGCTGCAAAATGAAGATGTGGATTTATGTTGTTAAAATGTTTAATTTATTACAAATAAATTATTTTTGAAACCTCACTGTCTGGATTTGACTGGTGAACTTTATCTTTATTGTTTAATGTACCCTTATAACATTGTAAAATCAGTTCATCTCGGGTTAAAACGAGCATTTATTGTCTTAAATGAAGACTTTTCTGCACTAGTATTCATAACATAAAATGGTCATTTATCTGTTGATACTTTTGTTTCCCTCTGATTTCCTTAATTCTTGTAGTTTTTCAAAAGCATAAATGGTCTGGGTTAGTTTCTGGGGTACATTTTTATAAATTAGCTATCTCATCTCATGTTCTTGCTTTAGTTTTTTTCTTTTTCTTTTTTTTTTTTTTTTTACTCTTTTTTTTTTATTATTTTTATTTTATTTTTTTTTATGCAGAACATTTTAATAGCGCCAAAAACTTCGAAGCTGGAGGGAGCAGATACTATTGGCCTTTCTTACGGACAAGCAGGCGGAGTAATTTCAGCCAATCAGTGCTATGGGGTCTGTGGAGCTCAACATGATTGGCTAAAAATAGAAGAGTCACTGTGACTTCCGGTTCCCTTTGACCTTTAATGACCAATCAGCCTGGGGTATTGCTATTCCAAGAACCAATCGCGTCTTAGGGCGGGACAAAGAGCTGTTTTTATATTCAGGTTCTGGCAGTGTATTCTTTCTACTTACAAACTACTGAGGTATCCTGTGTGTTGTAAGACCAAATACGACAAAACATGTCTGGAAGAGGCAAAACCGGAGGAAAGGCCCGCGCCAAGGCCAAGACCCGTAGCTCCCGTGCTGGACTGCAGTTCCCCGTCGGCCGTGTCCACCGTCTCCTCCGCAAAGGTAACTACGCTGAGAGGGTCGGCGCCGGGGCTCCCGTGTACCTGGCCGCGGTGCTGGAGTACCTGACCGCTGAGATCCTGGAGTTGGCCGGAAACGCCGCCAGAGACAATAAGAAGACCCGTATCATCCCTCGCCACCTCCAGCTGGCTGTCCGCAACGACGAGGAGCTGAACAAACTGCTCGGCGGCGTGACCATCGCTCAGGGCGGTGTCCTGCCCAACATCCAGGCCGTGCTGCTGCCCAAGAAGACCGGCCAGGCTGCACCGAGCTCCGGCAAGGCGGGAAAGAAGGCCTCCTCTCAGTCTCAGGAGTACTAGCCTGCTGGCTACATAACTTTTACCCCAAAGGCCCTTCTAAGGGCCACCCACCCCCGGATGAAAGAGCAACTCTCCCGTATATTGCCTTGTTTTGCATGGGTTATTTAATAAACGCTTGTTTTTATTAAGTGGTCACATGTTTATTGAAATGCTGAGTTAATGTTACGAGCTAGCTTAACTTTAGTTTTGCTAGCCGTTTCATATCTCAATCTCTCCTCGTGTCGTAGACTAAAACCCCCTTTTAATCGTGTTTTTATTTAAATAATCTCATTAAGTCCAGTTTTTGTATTATAGGTGGCCTGTTAATAAACGGTCTGTGAAGGAACTTAAAGGCCTTTCCTGACTGCACACATGCTGGTAGGCCACAGTGCTGCAGGGAGTCTTTGCAGATGCTAATATTTTTTTTTTTTTTTTTTTTTAGTAGTTCAGCTTTATCCACCACAAGGTTTAAGATCCATGAACTAGATCAGATCAAAGTATCCTTTTAGCAATTAAGCAGATAATATAGTTAACAAGCCTGCTCATCTTTTTCTTAGTAAATTGTTTTAATGCTATAGGCTGTGGATCTGTAGTACATTTGTATAAATTTATACTATTCTACAATTTAAGATCCTCATGCTGTATATAACAGTGCAGCAGCATAAAATAGTTTTAAGTTAAATTGTTTTAAGCTGTGAAAGTAATGCAAATGTTCTCCATGTCACTGCTTCTGTTGCAGCTGGGTTTACTATGCCTGATGAGGGCATGCTAACACAGGTACACGAATTGTTGGTATATTAACCTAGTGGTACACAGTATCTACTTTTACATAGTAGTGTCATGAAGATTGTATGTTGTTGTTCTGTGTGGTTTTGCTCTGCTAAACACAATAACGGTTCTTTCTACTGGAACACCAGGTGTTTTCCTGTTTCATACAAAGACACATCTGCAACATGTTTACTGACAGTGACATTTGTTCACTGACATTACATGTGAACAGTTGGGATAATCATAAACATGTTTGTAATCTGTATTTCTCAGTAGTTACTTTTAATCAGAATAGATCTTCAATTAGACACAGTAATAGGAGGTGTAGGTAGCTGTGGTAACAAAGGATGTAGTATGAAGTAGTATGAAGATTTCGGTTAGAAGAAGGCTGCTGTATCTTCTATTTTTATACTTTCCTACCCAGAGATCCAGGAAACCAAAGCCCTAGAGATAACAGTTTTTAGGTGTATTTTACCAACCATTATAAAAGTCACACAAAGAAGTGTGTATCAAAAGAAGGAGATGGTTTCCAATATCTTTCTGTTCCCAGATTCTGAATAACAGTAAGATGCTAAACTAATGTCGGATACTTAAGTTGTCTCCACCTTTTGTTCCTTTTTCAGTGTAGCTTTCCATCATTTATGTTTTGTTAATTAGAGCAACTTCAGTTTTTATTTTTTAAATAACTTTTATTTAATTGAAGGAGATTTTCCAAAGCATTACAAAACACAAAAACATACCCATCTATACTTAATAACTGATTACATATTTCCCCATCTGTATATACACCTACTCATAAAAATATACGCTTGCCCATGTTCACAGTGGTGAATAAAAATGAAATATCTGTATATACACTCACACATATAAATATACACCAACAGTTTTCAGGTTTTACATAGCCTGTAATAGTTAAAACAAAACCCAACATGTGACCACACTGGAGATGCACTTCACAGATTCTACCACCAGAGGTCAGTAGTTTAATCTCTGACAGCCAGGGTCTTGAGTTGGTGAACAGGCTATAAATACCAGGTCAGTCTTCCACATAACTCTTAACACATTTTTCTCATTTACCTCTTGTCTGTACTTCATCACTGCACATTTTTTTCAAGAGTTATTCAATTCATTCTTCTTGATTTTTTTCCAAGAAATTCTGAAGAAATTCAGTTCAAAGATTAGAAGAGCTATTGTCTGTGTTTAATTGGAGCTCCCTTTAATCATTTCCAGATAGTTCCTTGAATGAATTAGACATCACTTGTAAAACATGTCTGAGAAACTATTTTCCTTTTAACAGTTTAACTTAATTCTGCATTTCACAACCGTTTTACAGTTACCACACCAAGTTTGTTGTTAGCCATCTGTGTCGTGGATTACTTGTTCCATGTCAAAAATAGACACAATAAAAAAAAAAAAAAAACTTTTGTGGGGAAAAGGCTGTACAGATATATTTCTGTCTGTGCAACTATTTTATTCGTAGCAAAAGCGGCATGACACACACAAAACTTAAACTCAGCCCAGGGCAGGCTGAACCAATTACTCAGGACTTGACAACGTGTCCAACACCAACAGCGAGGTTAAAAATTCCAGCTTTAGAGGAAAAACCAGAATGTCCACTGGCTGTGATAACTATCATTTCCCAAGTGGCACCCTGTCAAAGGTTCTAAATTTACCTACATTTTACAGATGTTGTTGAGGAAAGTAACTCTTCACTTGTAAATTTCTCACTGCAGTTCAGTTTTTGTTTGTATTATAGATGATACACAAATAATGTATTAATAATGTATGAATGTGTCTGTATAAAGGGTATGATGTGAAGGTTTAGTAAAATTATTCAATTTAAGGAGCTGCACTCAATTATGCACATATGTCTCTAATACTTAAAATAAAAAAATAAAAAATAAAAATGAAGCAAAGTAATAAAGATGTTCTTCCTCAGCACTGAAACTAACTAAAGGTCCAATTTGCCCAGAGTTGTTTTTCATTTGTGCATCATTCTGTGTAGATAAAATGTCGACTTTTCCTAAAATTGTGCTGTCTTTCATTCTCTATTGTTAAAAACAATAAAATTAACCAACATCCATATATAGAAAAATTAATCCCCATAGAAAAACATTAATATTTTCAGGACTTATGTCTTTACATTCTAGGTTTATAGTCCTCAGCAATTGTTGGCGATCTGAAAAATATGCCAAATATGCCATCATTGCCCTATTTCCTACTTCAGTCTCATTTCAGACTATAGACTGAAGGTAGACCTGTTGCTTGTTTTAATGTTATTTTTCTTTCTCTCCTTGTCATTAACACTAGATCTGCTGACAGTTCAAGTTTACCTACGGCTCATTTTCAATTGGGGATTTGTTTTAACAAAATATTATATTTCTCTAGTTTTTTGACTTTCATGAAATTGTGTGTATGCTGTGTAAGGTTATATAGCCTCTTATTAAACACAGGCAGTGCTGCGAAATCCAGGTTAAAAATATGGACATTTATGCTTATAACAACAACCATCTGGTCCAGTTTAACTATGTAGAAATGAATTCATTTTCACACCATTTATGTTTAAACATTCTAGGTTTAGTATTTGTTTCTGTGTGATCTAAAATATGATATATGCCAACTAATTCATGACAATTTTATGTTCCATACAAATATTTAGATAGATGTATTTTCACTACCCTTTTAGACTAATTTGTACTGAGGTCTATGCAAGGTGATAAGTGTTTTTAGAGATACTTTAACAACAGGGAGCGTTTTTGTGGACTGGAAATTCTGTATGGGTAAATTTGACATGTTTGGCCATTTTATTGTAACTTTTTGTAGTTCTAGTGTAGTATTAAATAAATAAGGCATCACTGATTAGTTATAAAAGTAGTCAGACCCAGTGTTCGAGTAAAAGTTGTAATAATCCAAGATACAAGGGGTGAAGATCAGATCAGCAAATTATATAGATTAGATGCACATTAAAGCATTACATTAGTATTACTAATATGTTTATTTACTTGGCCAAGTCACTCCAACAATAAGGATTTCACCTGGTTAAATAAAGGTTATTAATGTGAAGGTAAAAGTTGAAGTGTGACATCAGCTGATCATACGTATGGTATATAAGATCTTAATATATACATAATGACCATGATTTTCTTGCTAAACTAGAGAATAAGTCCTTCTTGTTAGAAACAAAAAGTACTGCAGAGAAATAGAGAGTGGGAAGCGTCAAATGGATGGTGAAAAAGGAATGATGAGTGGGAAGGGAAAGAGCCGGAAAGAGGGGTGGACCCACCAAAGTGATGTATGTAGATGCAGCTGACTTTAAAGTTTCTCTTTAAATGTCAGTGAGAAACTCAGAGAGCAGATGACTTAAAAATCTATCATCCACATCCTCAAGAAGAGAACTGGAAGTCCTTTCTCAGAGAAGAATTGGGAGAATGCCTCTGCTCTTGTGTTTTTAATCTTTGGATTGAATCAGTCTGCAGACAAGACGATGTTCTTTGCCAGCACGGGTAATGAGAAACAAAAATATCTGTGCATGTGTGAGCAGTGAGACCAAGAGAAAGAGATAATGGGGCATTTGAGATCATTTTCTTTCACTGTTTGTTTTTTAGGTTATGGTGATAGTTTGAAGTTCACCCATTTTTAGGTTAAATGTTACAGAACAGTAAGAGCAGGTGGAAGTCATCTGGTTTCAGAGAGAATGATTATGAGCCAAACCCAGCTGGCTCACTGAATGGACACTTTTATGTGTGTGAGATCACGCTGCCTTCAGGGTACATACATCTAATGATGTGCTTTAGTGGAATTACCCGCTGATGAAGTATTTCTCTGTTAGGAATATGACGTGCACATGTGTTTGAGTAAGTATATGTGATTTTAAAATGGGAAGGACCTTATATTGAGATACATGTGAATATGACACGTGAAAATATTTTATCATAACTTGTTTTACATGTGCGATTGGAGACACAAGTGGGCAGGTGAACAGGAAACTGAACATCTGGAAGGTGGGAGACTTTCAGCTGTCTGCAACTGTCTTCTTTTTTCAGTTGTAATGTGTCTGAAGTTATCTGAAGATGTGGTGTTTTGCCACATCGGGTTGGATTTTATCTTCTGTTGTTAATGTTACAGAAATAACACATAATGATACATAAGACCTAAATGTATCATCCCTTGGGATAAATGTCTGAATCTGAAGCTCAATAGGAAGCAGAGTGGGTCCTCCACAAACTGGATGGTTGCCAGTGTATGTGAGTAAAAAGGTGAATGAGCTACACTTTAAATCTATTTTTAGACCAAAACAGAGTAAGACTATATAAATACAGTCCATTCACCATCCTTGACCTGTATGGAGAGTCTTGCGCAGCCTTCCTTCCGGTTGAGATAAGAGTGAGAAGATTCATAGTGACATTCTCTGCAATGCACATGTGTCTTTATAGATCAAGGTTAGAGCAAAAGTCATGTATCAGCATGTCATAGTGAAACAGGCTTCGTTTGTGCATAACCAGAGGAAGTGCTGTCTTAGAGTCTCAGTTAAGGGCAAGAAAGTTTCTGTACACCACAGAAATGGTTCTAATTGTCTCATCATCAATGCATGAATGCAATGGCTTTATGCTCACACAACAAAAAGCTCTTTGTGTGGTGAATTATCTTCCTTGTAAACTAAACACATGCTGAGTTTTGTTTTAATATCTGTTTTCTGACTTCATGTCTACAGAGCTCCAACAAAGAACAAATACCAGACAAAACCATTTCTCAGTTCGTGGGAATCAGCAGTGCTTTTAACCCTTTCATGCATGAATTATGAAAAAAAAAATGTTTAGATGTTTTTGTTTTGGTTTTTTTTTAATTCAAATTTATTACTCAAAATTAGGCCAAAATTGAAATGCATCTTAAAATATGCTTTTACTAAGAAGACATTTAACCGCCTGAAACTCAGGACAGTACAAGTTTTGGCTTTTTTTAAAATTAAATAATTGCTTATATTGGAAACATCCTGATGCAACAGTTTTTTCAAATGCAGTTTTAAAATTTTTATGGAATGTCCTTTGCGCTGGACAGTTTTTTTTTTTGTTGGTTTGTTTGTTTTTTTGTATAAAGCTGTGGAACTCTTGTCCACAAATGTGGACAGAAAACCAATAGCTGGGTCTTAGGAGGTTAACTTTATGAGATCACAGAGCAGTCAAAATTCTAAAACTAAGATCATACTTTTTTCATTGTGTTGATTAGGGTCTATGGAGACTGCCCCCATGTGGTTTGGAGAATTTTGCCTTGATGTATGGATGCATGCATGAAAGGGTTAAGGAACTGTTTCCACCAGCTCTGTGACTTTATTTTCTGCCTCTAAACAGACGGTGAGAGTGACTCATATCTCTTAAGTTTTAAGTGATATTCATCATTTCACGTCGTCTCAGTTGTAGCGTCCACATCATCACTCACTGACTCAGGTCCACCTTCACTGTAGACTGTCCTTCAGGTCCATCTGGTGGTTACTTAGCTGCTGCTGTTTGTTTGTTTTCATTTTCCTTAGTGACTCATCATGTGTTTCATTTCCTCCATCTCCTCTCTGGCCCTGACCATGGGAAAAGACTCCAGAGATCAATAGTGGAGTCTTTCTCCCACTCTCTTCCACTCACTCCTTCTGTCTCTGTGCCAGATTATTCCAGCGGGATGTCTTAAAAGATGGCTCACATGTGTTTGCTACTTCCTGTGGAACATAGTATATCTCTGTTGCATTCCGTAATGTGTCAAGAACAGTGGATGCACTATAGCCCACTGTGCTAAGTCATTTTATCATAAATTGTTATTCACCAGTTTTCCAGAGTGGAAATACCCTCTTCACAGGTTACATCAGCAGTATAGAGCACAGGGCAGGAAGTGAGTTTATTAGGACACAAGGTCTTTTCCATCTCCTACCCCATGTGTTATTTCCTCCCTGACCATTGGTCCAACCTGTCAGACTGTTAACACCTGCTTTACCAATCGGCACTGCTAAAGAGACTTTCAGCCCACTCTGATCATCTGGTGTGGTCCATTTGATCTTTCCAACAGTCTTGCAGGAGTAAACACATCTCTGGCTCTGCGCAGGGTCTGAACTTTGACCCACGCCTCTGTTTCTCTCAAATATTTTGACACTGGAATTTGCTGCTCTCCTGGGGATCACAAACACAAGAAGTATTTGCCAAACAGGGAAGGGATGCCTTTTATCTGGATGTAAGAGTGCATTTTGCAGGGCAGTGTTGATGCTGGGTCCCCTTCTGCTACGTGTCGGGGATGTAACTCTGCACCGGGACAGGGAGGAGAAGGGGTTGGGAGGAGGGAAATAGCAGAAGTGCTCAGAGAGAGCAGTGAATGAAAAAAAGCTAGAAGCAAGACGTAAACAATAATGTGGATACTTCTCTATGGACTGATACTTTTAAGCCAAACTCATGGATTTACGTGTTGCCTGGACTCTGTTAGAATAAAGGAATGGTAAGAGGTGCATGTGTCTACTTGAACAAAGTAGAGTTTGGACTTACCTGTTCATTTTGTGGCGCTTGTAAGTAATTTTCTGGTTATTTCTAGTCACCGCAAATTATATAATCTGCGATATTTTATTTGTCTTATAAAATGTTAAATTCACAGTTTTGTCAGGGTTTGCTTTTTGTTTATCCCTTAGAAGTCATTTCTCTTTAAAAGTAGCAGCCCAGACTGTGTGGCTGGTGGTGTCTATTTTCAGAAGCTCATGGCAACTCTGAAGGGCATAACTGCCCCCATAATGACAGGTTACAGAGGAAGGCCCTGCATTTGCACGCATTAAAACTATTCTCCAGCCTGGGTGTGTACGTTAAATCACTGAGGCTTGTGGGAGCAGAAGCATATGTGTGCAGAAGTGTGTGTGTGTGTGTGTGTGTGTGTGTGTGTGTGTGTGTGTGTGTGTGTGAGTGAGTTAGACAGACAGAGACACAGTACCCTGCCCACTCTCCTGTCCTGTGTCTGAGTGCGTGGCTTAAAGAAGGCCAGTGTTGACAGCCAGTGGGCTGACAGCAGAGGCGTCCGTGTCACTGCTGAACAGAGGGGACTGTCTGTTCTCAGAGTCACAGGGTCCTCTGAGGCTCACACACTACACATGATTGTGAGATTGTGTGGTTTCATCCTCCAGCCTCGACTGTAGTGACATCAGACGCAGAGAGAACGCCCTGTTGTCTCCAACAGCCAGGGCAATACTTGGAGAACAGCAGCTGTGGACACTTTTTAGCTAATTTCAATACATCAGAGATGTCAGAGTTGAGCCACAGAGAGGTTAGCTTTTTATTTTTGTTTGTCATATGTTTGTGTGAGTAGATTTATTTCCTGAGGAACACACCAGTGTGGATTTACAGAATAGTTTGATGTATATAATGACAACAATAATGTGAATCATGAGCTTTAGCCTTTCTTAGTCATCACATTGTAACCCAAGAGAACACTGCACTCTCTACATCATCATCATTATGACATACAAGAAGAGATAATTCACAATGCAATGCATTGAATGCATTATGAAAAAGTAGCATCCGTTTTATTTTAAAGATAAGAGACAAGAACAAGACCCTAAATGCATTAATTCTGTCTGAAATATTTTTTGTATATGTGCTCAATGTAAATCACACAAAACGGTTTAGTAAATACTTTTGTCATTTACATCAGAGTATATAGACTCTACTAAAACATGTACAGTGGTTGTTTTTTTCTTTCATCATATGTAACCAACTGATTAATTAATCAATGTGTTGTTTAAGGTGTTTCACAAATGACTTATAAGCTGATAATACATAACAGAATGATGCTAGACTAAAAACAGATCAAATAAATAGAATCTAAAACATAAATAAATGGCTTGTCAGTATGGAATTGTATACGGTATATTTACACAGGAAAAAGGTGAAACATGACATAATTTAGGTTTCTCTTTGGTCTGTGGTAGACAAAATAGACACCAGATAGTCCATAGTTGTGTCTATTTCTGTTTTACTTGGAATGCTGAGCTGATACTAACTTGCTGCCAGGACAAGCAACACATGTGGGTGAGAGTGAAAGACACAGATATCAGTTTTTAGCAGGAGAATATGGTGAGTCATCTGGGATTCTTGTGTGTCTGTGAGCGATTGTTTGAAGCTTGTCTGGTCCTTAAGGTCGTGTTATTTCCCTCTCATCTGATGTGCTGACAGCTGGATCTAATCTTCAGCATCTGTCTGGGAACACTGTGTGTTTGTGTGTGCAAGGTCTATGTATGTGAGTCATTGTGACTCATCACCGTCAGAGGAAACAATGATCTGACCCTTGAAGTCTGCGGCACCTGCAGTATCCTCAGATACCGTATAGAGAACACGTGTGATGATGTTTATATTTGTTATGATGTCTATATCTGTCAAATAACCTGTTGTGTTTCATCTCTGATGTGATGAAATGTCAAATCCATCTCTGATTGTGGTATGAATCAATACTAGTTTCCTGATGGATCATTTTGCCTTGCTTGTTCTGGAGAAACAATGACCCAGTATAATGGTCTGGTCACGTGGGCTTTTAACTAGGGCAGAAGGGTTTGTAAGGAAAGCACTGTTCCCATTGTAGTACAACTGTAGTAGCAGTACTCCCATTGCTCCCATTCATCATCTGCTGCTCTCACTGTGTGTCTTCAGGACCTTCATGTGTCAGATAACGGTGACAGCTCGGCTGATATGGAGCGTTTAAGGAGGACTAAAATGGAACATGGCCGACAAACTCATCAGGTCCTACAGGTGAGTCATTACCTTGGGAGTCGATGATCTTTCAGTGATAGAGCTGGGATGCTGAGATGAAGGTCTCTGACTTTGTATCATCATCATTGTGAGTCACTTGTTTATTCAGTGTCACAAAAAAACTGTGATAACTAAGAAGATTTTAGCATTAAATGAAATCTATTATTATTGTCTTCTTTCAAGTTCGGCTTTTTTAAAATATGTTCTCATGTAATAACTGAGGCCCTTTCCATTTATTTTCATGCTCAGTGTCTTTGAGTTTCAGATGCCTAGATTAAACATGTGACAACTATGAAAACAACAAAATATAGTTAGTAATATAAGTTATCTGTTAGTAATATTGCACACTTTGTTTTTGTGCATTACTGTTGTACAGTTAGACCCTGGTAACATCCCCTACAAAACTAATGTGTCTAATGTCATCTGCAGAGCACTCCTTTAGACCTGATAGAGACAGGCAAGTCTCTAAAAGTGCAGGCAGAGCGCCCTCACCTGGTCAGTTTGGGAAGTGGACGCTTGAGTACAGCCATCACTTTGCTACCACTGCCTGAAGGTAAGGATTCGTTTGTATTAAATCATCGTTTGTCCTGGTTTGGACAATACTTTTAACAGAAAAAAATGATCTAACAACTTGTGAGATATACAGCTTTACTTTTCTGCTGAAAATCTAACTTTTGTGGCAGTAACAAGGATGAAAGCATCAAATTAGGATAGATCTATCAGAGTGAAAACCTCATAGTTCTTTGAGCATACTGATAGTAATGTCATTGTGACTCATACAGAGTAGCACCCCTATCTGATATATTCTTGCACCACTTGTCTCACCTTCTCCTGGAAACCACAGAGGAAGAGAAAGCAGAAGGTGTGACAGGAAAAAAAGCCTTAAAAAGCCTTCTGGGATTTTCTTTGTGCTCCATCCCCTCTGTGGAAAGAATGCACGTGTTTATGCTGGCTTGTATATCTTGCATTCCAGTATAATCACATTACAAAAACAGTAAGAAGCGGCTAGTTATATTAGTTCACATTGTCAAAATGCCTGTCAACTGCTTAGCCAAGCGTATCCTTTTAACCACCTGTTGTGCAGCCACATGTTTATCCTGACTGTATGTGACTCCACCCATCTGGCCTTGACCTCAAAAATGAACACCCGTCATCTCTGGCTTTGAACCTCAGACCTAAGAATACTTTACAAAAGTATTCACAGGCCCGTGCACATCTCCAGTAACTGAAAATATTTTCTGTCGTTGCAGGGAGAACTACGCTGGGCAGTGAGGGGACAGATATCCCTTTACAGGGTCCCGGCATTGCAGCTCAGCACTGCTACATTGAAAACCAGGCAGGCAGCATCACCTTGTACCCATGTGGAAACCAATGCTCTGTAGATGGCCTTCCTGTCAACAAACCTTATCGCCTCACACAAGGTAGCAACGACAGAAACATCAACACTTGTTTTTACTGATGCATGCTGGTGTCAATTTGTGATCATCACAGAGGTGGGATGTTTTTTTTTTCCCCTGTTTTGTTCTTTGGGTGAATTCTTCTTAGTTATACCCAAAATCAAAGGAGAGATGATGGAACCAAAACACTGCCACCGATTGCCCCATGCAAAAAGTAACAAAGCCTGTTAGAGGGATCTACATGTGCTCATAGAACTGGAACCTTCCAGATTAGTTTTGAATCAGCTGAGGTTACAATAAAAGCTTATCATAAATGAGTCCTCATCGTTTACTTTAACATAACAGACACTGTTGGCTGTGAAAACTAATTCACTGGCCGATCTAGGTTACACTGAAATCAAAAAATGATCTGGCTGTGAGTTGTATATTGCACAATGTAAAACCCCTTGAGGCAAATGTGTGTTTCAGTATGAGGCAACATGAATAAACCTGGCTTGAGTTTTCATTGATCATATCTTTGCCAAAAATATAGACAAAATAATGACTGAAATATTATGTCCATTATTGCATTTTTTTTTTTAACGGAAAAAAAAAAAAAAAAAAAATCAATTCATAACGTCATGCAGTTTCACTGAAGTTTAGCGACCGAATAAATGGTATTATAATTGTGACGCTGTGTGTGCAACAAATATCTGGATGGCTTGGAAAATACTAACCCCTGGAATATTAACATGTCAAATTTGGAAGCAAACATGGAAAACAAACTCACAATGGAAAAACAGCCTGGTGTTCCAGTAACATGGATATGTACTGTACAAAAGACACAACAGTCCCGCCCCTCTCAGACCCCTGTCTGTGGGATCCAAGCCAGCAGCTACACCAGAATGTCATTTGAAGCCTGGTCATCAGCTGGTGTGTGTGTCTGTGTATATGTGTGGAGACAGCAGCTGCTGAACAAGAATACTCCAGGCTTTGCTTCATTTAAAGGACAATTATGACCGAAAGAGAGAGGAAGGAATTGGACGACATTTTTATGATCTAAATGATGAGGAATAATGTTGCAGCGAGGCCATATGGATGTTTGACCTAATGTTGGAAGGTGAGAGAGATTAAACTACTGGTGGAATATCTTTAAGTGAAAACAACTCTTCAGTGTGCCACTCTGAGGAAGTAATCGAGTTTTAAAGTTTTCGGAAATGCAGGAATTTTGCTCAGAATCATTGACGGTCAGTCTGTTGTGGCTTTGTCTGTGAATGCATTGTCTCTCTGAGGATGATGCAGTCAGTAACACATCACTGACAGCTTGCTCCCTACATGGTATTCTTCTCCTGACAGGGTGCATGCTGTGTTTTGGTCAGTCTGCCTTTTTCCGCTTCAACCATCCAGAAGAGGCCCTGAGGATGAAGAGCATGCTGCCAGCAGGGAGCCAAGGATCCAGCACCACCAGGACCCATCCAACCGGTACAAATATACAATACAATACAATACTCTACAATAAGACCATATCTAACCATAATCTGTGAGTAAAACAAAAGTATTGCTAATGAGAGGCACTGAAATAAGCTGCTCAGTGACAAGTGAAGGCTGCACAGTTTTCTCAGTACCTATTCTTGGCAGTGCAAATGTTTTGGGCTGATTAGGTTACATTCTAAATTACATAGTGTATTGTCTAAAAAGGTACACGCATGTTACGTGAGTCAATGTTGATGCTGAAAAGGAATTGTAGCACCCACAAACATCCCAAATTCCCTGGAAATGCAATAAAATTTGATCTTAGTTTGATCTAAAATGTAATAAAACCTAGTAGTTCAAACAGCAGTATAATTTTATTTGTTGATGGATGTTATAATACATTTTTACTTTAATAGATAGAGAAAAACAAACAGATACTTTGATATATACTCAGGTTGACATACACGTGTTCAAAGGTAACTGTTAGATAATAATAACTCATTAAAGACAAAACTATACAAGCTTTTTGCCCTTTTCAGCTTCTTGATGTTTTTTCAGCCCAAACTAGTCATGTAGTTTGAATGGAATAATTCCTGACAGGATGCAGAAATAGCTTGTTCAAAACTAATTATCTGTGGCCTACTTTGTAATCTGGTTAAGTGGTTTTCACTCAAAGTGTGGCCCCATTGCAAGAGCAGATATTTAACAGTTATGTTTACATTAGAGCACGTATAATTATTCTGGCTCAGCGCCTGCTGTGACTGTGGCCTTGTCCTGTCGATGATATTTAAACTCTATTCTCCTCTGACCTTAATGGTTCAGCTTTCAGTGCGTGAACAGTACATTATAAGATACCACACCCTATCCAGTGAGTATAGCCCACTCTTTCCTGACCAGGCCCTGATTTCATCTGCCCTGAATGAGGTACATTACAGAGCTGCTGCCTTTATATTTAGCAGTTCCAGATCCCTGCAGGATTACAACACAACTGAGGAGCAAAACATCCCACTGGAGGGCTTCACTTCATGTAGGCTTTGATTCATTTATACACACACTAACCAGGCTGCAAACATCCTGTTGGCATTTTTATTTGTAAATTTCACTTTAAGCTGCAAACCTTTTTCCTAGGTTTTGCCTTGACATCTGGTAGTCTAAATGACACAGGACAGGTCATTCCCAGTGTGTGTTTGTTTACGCATTTGTGTGTTTTCGCAACTGTCTTTTAAGTATGTGTGTCATTTATTCCACTGGAATGGTCATGCACATTTGTTTCTTTCTCCCTTTTGCAGACTCCCAAAGTGTCCTGAATGGAACCCATCAGTGTTTTTCCAACAATGGCAGCTCCAAAATTAACAGCTTATCAAAAAACACCCAGGACCTCCAGGTGGTGAAGGCTTCATCAACATCAGAGCCCAGTAAACTGGCCAAGCAAACTGTTCCTCAGCCGTCTAATGTAAACATGCTTAATGGGAGAAATGGCTGCATGACAGAGGAATCCACATATGAAAACATCGGCATTGTTCTGAACCAGAACGTTGGGAACAAAACCCCTCCAGTCCCTGCTCGTATGCCCATTACGACCCACACTCCTGTCCCCCATCCACGGACATCCCTCTCTGTTGCCTCAAATGTCAGTAGTGGTGGACAGAGGGCCCAGGACAGCCCAAAGCTACTCAGGAACATGAGGACAGAGGCTACGTCAAGTCCTACACAGACTTGTAGGGGGGCAGGACAGGGCTCAGATAACTGTAACACAAGCCAAAGACAATCCAAATTTTCCCCAGCAGCTCCGTCCAGCCCTCGTGTAAAAGGTTCAACACTACAAAAGAGACCTCCTAGTCCTATGCGAGAGCAGGGTCAGCCACGGCTGAGGACTCCTGAGCCCGCTGGATCCACCAACCTGAGAGAACTTCCTCCTCCCAGCCCTCACATGTCCCGCAGAGGGGGTCCAGGATCACAGGGCTCAGGTTCCTCCCTCTCTGCACCTCTTTTCACCTCTAAACCAGTTCCTGACAGCCCTCAGGGCCACCGCAAACTCACACCTCTTACAAATGCAGAGGCCATGAGGGCGTTGTATGCACAGGGTCCATCACCCATCTCTGGGCAGGAGAAAGAGCCTGGAATGAGGAGACCCAGCCCAGGCGGTGGTCTACTTTCAGGTCTGGGTTCCCTGTCTAGTTCATCTCCTCTAGCCAGCCCTCGTAGCCAAAGGAAGTCCTCCTGCATGAAAATGTCAGGAGGCTCCAACAAGGAACCAAGTCTTACAAAACCATATATTCGAGAACGTAAGAACAGCATCTCTGAGATCAGTGACAATGAGGATGATTTGCTGGAATACCACCGCCGGCAGAGAGAAGAGAGGCTGCGAGAACAGGAAATGGAGAAACTGGTGAGTTGACTTAAGTTAATGTATTACTAGATATTCGATTAGAAGAGAATTTACTGACTCAAAATCTGGATGTTGCTGTAAAGTGGTTGCTCTGGTTTATTCTCCATGATACCTTGCTTATTCTGTCCTGTGTACATCAGGTATTTGTATCTAGAGCATTAACTTAAGTAAAAGTACCAATAAAACAGAGTAAAAACCTCATTACAAGTTAAAAGTCCTGCATGTGATGTCCTGTTTCAGTAAAAGACTCAGCATTAGCAGAAAAATGTTAAGTATTTTCAGTAAAACTATAGTGATTTTACTGGATACCGGATATGTTATTATGTCTGACATTATTAGATTATTGGTCTCAGAGTATATTACTATATCCAGAATTATAAACATAAAGTTGCTTTTTTTTTTTTTTTAATGTTTTTTACTTTTTCTAATCTGTGATTTGAAACTAGATAATTAGAACATTTATTGAAACAAAACAATGTGAGACGCTTTGCTGAAAAAAAAAAAATCATCATTTGATTGACATGTTGAGAGTTCACAGACATAGGAAATGAGTGCTGAATGCACATTGCTTTTTGTGAAATGTTAGACACCACTGGTTTAATAAAAAAAAAAAAAAAATTGGATTTTAAAAGCTTATTTGATCCATCGTTGAGAAGTTCTCATATTAGAAGTACCTAGAGTATAAAGTTCTTACTAATTAATAACGAATGTTCAAATGAATGTAGTCAAGTAAAAAGTACAAGTTTTCCCTATGAAATGATATATATAGATGTATATTGTATAGAGAGCAAGTACAGTACTTCACTAAAATACTTTTTGTTATAAGTTATTTTACATAAATATGAGTGTTCTTTCCTTTCTTTTTCTGAACCATTTATTTCATGTGAGGGTCATGGGGTATCAATGTGTTTTATTTACTCATATTTTCATGCCATGTTTGGTATAATTTGATCCATATTTATCTGGTCTTCTGCTGCCACCCTTTGTTATTTTTGCCAAATTGCAGGGTGGCAGAAATATTAAACTTCCATAGTTTACCCAAGTTCAATCACTGTCTATGATGGAGAAATTAAAAGTGATTATTTCATGTGGCTAATGCATAAATGTGTACAGTATTACGACATTTAGTAAAATGACAACGTCTGTATACCACCAAACACATTTTTCTTACTTTTTCTTTTTAATCATTTGGCAGAAGTGATTCTTTCAGCACTAAGTCTGCTGGCATGGTAGACGACATGTCTGCATTCAGATATCTTGTCTAAATCTCTTGGCATACAGCCACTGGCTCATCTCCCCAGAGCATTACTGGCATCGTCAGCCCATGTGGCCCGACTGACACAGGGAGAACATTCTTTGAGAAGTCTTAAAGTCCAGAGCAGAAGGCGTAGCTGGCTGTTGCTCAACACTATATTTACCAAAAGGACAAGTGGCATTTAATTTGAGTGCTGCTTCTGCTCGACCGTTAGAGGTTCTTTTATATTCATACTACAGTCGATCACAGTCTGCATACTTGATATCCATCCTCAATCCACACCCACTGGTCCCCCAACACCAGTTCCACTCTGAAGCCCCTCACCACTGACAGCTGAGGGCACTACAGGAAAGAGAGAGGGGGGTGGGCACAATTCCCGGCCTTCCATGTCCACAGACTATTTCAGGATCCATAAGGTTTCTGGTAAACATGAGAGTGTTAGTGGCAATGAGAATGAGAACCTGGTGGAGGTTTGACAGTTGAATGTTTTGTTGAAGTTATGGACTATAGAGAATATAAGTCCCTATAATGGCCTTTGTGTTAATTTGTGCCTGTTTTTTTTATTTTATTTTACCAGCTGTGGATGTTATTCTACTCTCATATTGTGGTCAGACACTTTGACATCTTAGAATACATGGTTGACAACTTAAATACATCACCTAGTATTATACTATTGTAAACTGCCAAATGTAGATTTATTCTTGTTGGTGGAGGTTTCCGCTTTGCTGAGTGTTTCTGGCTATGTTTTTCCTCGGTTGTATAGCAACAAGCACAGTTGTGATTAAAGGGTTTAGTCCATATTTTGAGAATCTAATGATATATTTACAGTATGACACACAAATACACATAAGCAATGCAAATGGAAAACTACACAGTATAGCACAGAACAATAAAACTAAAACCACATTTACAGAGATAATAATTATAATTGACAATTTGAATGCTGAGCTCTACAATAGTTAGATGTAAGGCTGCAACTGATTAATCGACTCAAAGTGATCCAAAAAAATCATTCAACCACAATTCTCCTGAATCAAAGCTTTGTTTCCTTCATTTCTCTGCTGTTAAACATTGGTTCCACTGTTGTGTTTCACACGGACGCTTATTGTGACGCACAAAGAAGCTTCAATTCAGGAAAACTGCAATAGAATATGTCCCTTCAATCAATTCGAGTCGATTAATCAAATTGGGAATTTTTGTATTGGCTTCAAGCACCTACTCGATTAATCGGCTGCAGCTCTAATTAAATGATTTATCAGATATTTCTGTCATTTTTCATCTTGAAATTGCAGTAAATATTGCAAAAGTACATATAATGACAGCTGATATGTAGTTACCTAAGCATGAGGCCGTTGGTTCCTGATTTTTAGCTTTTACAAATGTTGAAAGAAACACACAAATAGTGATGTGGTGCATACCTATAGATCAGAGACACAAAGAGAGGATTTCCTGTCAGTGAAATGAATGCCCTATATTAAGCACACTGCCCTTTTGGCACACTTGGCACGGTTATGTGGCATTTTTTTGATCACACTTTACTCAATCTAACATACACAGAAATTCATGCTTCACTTTGTCCAGCTGTGAAAATAAATTGCACAGCAAGAGAGAATGCAGTTTAAAAGAAAAGCTAATCATAGCGTTAATGTGAATGAGAAGAGGCCCCTTTCACCCCTTCTTATTTGGGGAGTAATCTGTGTTAATGAGTGCAATTCATTAATTAAATAAAATGTATAAAAAAATTTCCTCGCCAGTGTTTACCCTATTAAGGTTATTATTGTTATTATTATTATTATTATTATTATTATTATTATTATTATTATTATTATTATTATTACAGTCTGTTAATTTAATCCTGTTCTCCTACACCTTTAAAAAAAATCAAAGAATAAATGAAGAGTTACATCAGAGTTAAGATGTAAATCTTGGTTTTGAGGGCTGGTTTAGGTCATGACAGAGTTATTTTAATGACCCAGATAATTAAAATACCAGACAAACATGGGATGCTGTTTTTTCAGACAACAGTACAGGGGCAATTAAAGCACCACAAACATTTGTTGTTAATGTCTTGAAATTACTAATTAACGTGCAACAGGAACAACAATTACATATTCTGCATTGTTATTGTAGTGGATCAAAGCAAGTAGAGTGGCCACAAGAGAGACACAGAGATGTTTCAAGCTTGTAAGCATGACAGTGGAGACCAACACAACTGAAAACACAGGGATTTTCTTTGGTGTTTTGTTATATTTAGGTAGGGATAATAGAAAGAGAAAGGAAAGGCAGGAGAGGCAGGAAGGATGACAAACAAGAAAATACACTGTTTCCCATAATGCCAACATTACAAGTTGGGATAAAATATTTTTTACCTCTTCTCATGAAATGATTATGACAATGTGATTTATTCTTAATAAGGCATAGCTTACCTGGGACTCGGTATGTAATCAATGCACCAGGTGATTATTGACGAGTATTAATAGGAATTAAAAGAGAAGTGTGCCCGAAAACAAAATGATTCCAACTTCATGGACAACAGTGTGTGAGTGCATTGCATCTGTTTTGGCTTTCCTATTCTTCTTCCTCATCTTCCTCTTTTCCTTCCTTCTGTACATGTATACAAATTACATACAAACATTGATTTTTTTGTGTCAAGAATAAAGAGACAAAAGTTGTACACCACTTGGTGATCTTTCCTAAGTTTTGTTTAACAGTTTGTTAACTTTTCTTGATGCTATGTTGCTTATTTAAATTTGCTTAAGCTCAGTAACATTGTTGAGATGTTTGTGATTCCTAAAAAAAAATATCAGAACTCAGATATGTATGATACAGTGTTTTCAACATGTTTTGAACATGATTACAAATCATGTTGAAGCCCATAGAATCAAGTAATGTCAAGGATTAGGGTTAGGACAAACTACTTTCCGCATTTTTGGAAAGTAAAAAGTAATGCAGTTAATACTGTGCTGTCTTAGGTCATCTTTTCAGTCCAGTCCAGTTGCTCCAGTTTCCTGAGATTAACTTGCTGCTGTATATTAATTTTCTTCTGAAATATTATCATCTATATAAGATCTGTTCTTATAAATGACTCTGGTTCTGACTGTTTTTCTATGAAGCCCCTCCTGAGGGGCAAATGACATCAGCTTTGACTCTCACGTTACAGTTGCCAGTGACTGAGGGACAGCTGCCTAAATGGGACAATGTCACACAAGGACACCCAAGGCTAATCTGGAATCTGATCTAAAATCAACCACGTCATGTTGACATCATTCATGTCTTCTATAGGAGCGCCAGAGGCTGGAGACTATCCTGAATCTGTGTGCAGAGTATAATCAGGAGGACAGCACCGTGGAACTGTCTGAGGTGGTGAGGAGTGGGCTTCTAGGGGGCGTTCGAGGAACCTGCTCTGATACAGGAGGGAGGATGCCTGTTCAGGAAGTAGACCGGCCCCACAGGTTGAGAGAGAATGATGAGGGGAATCAGAGAGAGGAGTCTAGCAGCACAGAGAGCACACATCAAGAGGTAGTATACAGATGTACACTGAATATGCATGTGTTTAGGAGGAGAGAGAAGTGTGTATTAGAGCAGTTGGATTTTGTTGCAACAATATTTTCTTCATTTCACATCAGTGTGAAGAGCTGTTAGCTGGGCATGAGCAGATGTACCTGGAGGAAGAGAGAAACAGGATTTTAGCAAGAGTTGATGACCTGAAGCGCAAAGTCAGTGAACTGGAGCAGCAGCTACAAGAGACCAAACAGGAGGTCAACACTCACACAACAACAGGATCAAATCTGTGGCATTTGAATTAGTGTTCACCTCAGCTCAGATTTCAAGCTTTTCAATGATATATAGTGGTTTAAACGTGCTATAGTAAATGCTACTGTGTGGTTATTTAGACACTTTGACTTCATATTTCTCTGCAGGTGGAAATGGAGCAAGCTCTGCTGCAGGCAGAGAGCCAAGCAGAGCAGGAGCAGGTGGAGGCCGAACATGAAATCATCACTCAGCTGCAGCTCAAACTCAGCCAGCTGGACAAGGCCACCCAGAAAGAAAAAGACAAGGTGGGCACGCAGGACAAAACAATGCATTACAGTAAATACTTTCAGATGATTCTAAAACCAACAGTGTTAGATAGACAGTAAGTGTTTGCATGAGCATGTTGGACCTGTTCTTAAACTCACATGCTGTTACTTAATAATGTACCCTTTGGAGTGGAAGTTAGATTTTGAAGTTATTCTTGTCCAAATGAATAAGTAATTAGAATATTAGATTAAATAATTACACTGTTTTCTGTGTATGCCTTTCCCACATCAATCTCAAACTGAAGTTATTACTTTTTTTCATTTCTTCTCCTAAACATTTACCAATGATTCTCCGCTCTATAGTGATTTCACAGAACCACTCCACCACCAGTGTGCTCTCTTGATATCTGTAGCCTCTTTTCTCAGATTTCAAATGACATGCACTGCTTATATATGGCTGTCCGTCCTAAAACACAAAACCAAACCTGCTCTTCTTTCTGCAGTGTCCAAAAGTTCTTGTGTTGAAAAGACAGAAATAACAACAGCTGAAACCTTGCTTATCTGCATTAGGCTTTTAGCTGTATGTAGATAACAATAAGTCCATTCAGATGAACTTTTTTAAGCTATTCCAGTTTTCATTTAACAAAATGTGTGGTCCATCTTACTGCCTAACACCTGATCTAATATCTGCTTGCTCTTATACTTTAACTAACTTGGCTTGTTAGCTGTGAAGCTTGGCTGCATGGATTTGAGTTGTCTGTGATTTTTTTTTCTCCCTGGGGTGGTGTGTGTTTGTGTGTGTGAATGCGGACACAATTGTGTGTGTTTCTGTGTTTTTAGGGGAGGGCTAATGTGTCGGCTGAGCGGAAGGTCCTGGAAAAGCAGAGGAATGAGTACAATGAGCTGAAGAGGCAGTTTGATAAGTGCCCCTTGTCTCTAAGGGAACAGTTACAGGAGCAGCTCAGCAGGGTCAGTGTTCTCACACAGCCCACTGGCTGGCAACAGTGAGTTATAATATGCAGAATACCACAGTACTGTTTGATCTGCAAAAAAACAGCTGTAGATGTAACACTGACTCTGTTTGAAGCAAAGAGAGCTACTCAAAAACCTGCAGACTGTGTATTCCTTGTCTTCTGCTGTTGCCCTTTATTACTGGTATAATAATAAGTATATGCAATTGGTTGGTGCTGCAATACAGTAGGCAGTGCTTTTGCTACCCCTGCAACAATTTTAGACTGCTATTAAATCTCTGCTGCTCTATCTTTCTGGATGCTTGAAAGTGACAGTTGCAATTTGTAATAATTAATAATAATATTAACAGCTTTTCCTAAAAAGTTGCATGTGTTTGCTTTTAAAATTTGATCATGAGTGATACAAAACATTCTAGTTTGTATTAGTCTGGTGTATCATTAAATTTAATAGTGTAATATGTGTACACACTGAATAAGTCTACTTCATTAAGGACTTACAGTGTTTATTAACTTGTGCATCTGTATGTAAATGGACAGAAAGCTGAAGCTCTGGATTCTGGGACCAAACAGTTTGAGGAGCTGGAGTTCTGTCAGCTGGAGGAGGAGAGCAGTCTGGAGGAGAAGAAGGAGACCCAGACCTCACAGCTCCTTCAGGAGAGAGCGGAGTATCACTGCAGCATGGCCAAAAGGAAGGTGTGTCTAACATGAATTTACAATATGTATATGCAGGAACCAGTATTAGCAGCTAATGTGTGCATTTAACTGTTGACTTGTTGCTTCTTTCAGGAGAAGATGGCAGCTCTGGAAACTCAAGTGAAGCAGCTGGGAATTCAGGCTACACAAGACTGTGACAGGATAGTGAGGGAAAGAACAGTGACTGTGCATCTGCTGCAGAAGGTTAGCTTCACTCTGTCTGAGCCAAGGTTCTAATAGTTTTGGATTTTTCATTATAGTTTAGTTTTATTTAGTTTTGACTTTTTTTCTCTAATCCAGTTAGTTTAAATTAGTTCTTAGAGCAGGTTTGCTAGTTTTTATTAGTTTTGGTTATTTTCTAAATGCTTAGTTTTAGTTTAGTTTTAGTTTCTTTATATCTTTTCTCTTCTTCACCGTCGTATTCAAATAAATCCCAGACAGGACTCTGCTGCTTTCTCCCAACTATAGTCTCCATGTTTCCAGGTAGAGTGGGGACCAGAAGAAGACTCTAAACCACAAGTGACAGACCATTAAATATCATATGGTGCCAGCAGCTAAAATTGCTTGAGGGAAATAAATCGATTTTATACCAAGCTGACATTGACAAAGACAAAAACGAAGGGATTTTTATCCAGAATTTTTTTCCGTTTTAGTTAGTTTTGTAAGCACACAATACAGTTTCAGTTAGTTATTGGTTTTTTTTCTTTTAATTATAGTTTTTATTTATGTCTATTAACAAAATTGTTTTTACAATTGTAGTTTTCGTCATTTCATTAATTTTTGTTAACGATAATAACCTTGGTTGGAGCTGAATCATATTCACTTCACATAGCAGCATAAGCAGTAGTCCTAACTTACTGTGTATTTTGTCATGTCTATGTGGGTTGTTTACACTAGGAGCAGGACAGGTTGAGTGCTCTGGAGAGGAGTTATCAGACGCTGACAGGAGGAAAGAACTTCCCAAAGCCCAACAGTAACATGAAAGAGGTGAGCACTAACATAAGACAAATCACCACAATGTCAACAGAATGAGGCTCCTAAAATAGAGGACAATCACTGCTTCCAAGTGCTTTTTTTTTTTTTTTTAAACTTAGATGAATTTTCTAAACAGGAATTTCTTCACATCAGCGAACCTGACCTTGTTTATTTGGATGGTCCTCCTCATAGCCCCCGTCCCTCCTCTGCCTCCTTCTCCTCCTCTTGTAACCCCTCCCCTGAACTCTGTACTGAAACCTTTCCTGTTAGACTACAAGAGGTAAATTCTACAAAATCCCCTTTGTGAGAAAACTGAAATCCTAAATGCCTGCAATGCAGTTTTGAAGTAAAGGGAAATAGGCATGATGGTGTTTTAGTAAACACTCACAAAATATAGAGGTTTGCAGTGTCTCCTCATTGGGTAGATCATTCACTGAATTATGTCACCTAGAACTGTAAAGAATAATCATTTCTAACATCTGAAGGTTTTTAATTAGACAGGTAGTCTAATTAAAAATATTTCAGAGTAGAAACTAACCATGTAGTGATCTCTTTGTGAATATTTGTCATTTTCCCAATCTTCAGCCTTTTTAATCTGTATATTTTGGCTGTTGATTCAGGAGTACCTCAGGCTGTCTGATGTCTATAAGATGTATGGAAATGCTTCTATGCAAGCTCACCCTCCCTCCCCTGCTGCTCTCCACTGCCTCTCTCTCGCTGTATCTCCAGCTCTGCCCTGTGAGGTAGAAACCCTTCCTGCTCTCCGCCATGTTTCCCTCACTTACCTATATAATAAATACTAAAGACATCCAATATATTTTTGATTTTTGAGAGTTTCCTTTTCACTTCCTCTTCTGTTTCTCATCTGTAAATGTTTGCGTCTTGTCTCTCTTGGCTGCTGAAGGAGTACATCACAGTCAGTCAGTTAAGCCAGATCTTTGGGGTGCAGAGGCTCGATCCCTGCCCTTCCTCCTCTGTTTCATCATTCCAGCTTGCCTCTTCTGAATCCACCTTCACATGCCACACAAATGCATGTGCCCCCTCCTCCTTTCTTTCTGCGCAGGTTTGTTATACTGTCATGAAGTTCCATTTCAAATATTGCTGCTTTTCACAAAAGGGTCTGATCAAGCGGTAACACATGGACACATTTTGTGTTCAACAGTATCTGTCATGTAAGCAGAGTCACTTATACGCACGTATTATACATATTTGAGTAGGTATTTATTAGCACTTTAACATTATGGATAACAAAATTTGAGGAGATTAAATTTTTAGGTGAACAATGTCAAATTACTGCTCGGTATCAGATGGACTTGAAATGGACATCAGTTTTTTTAAGCTTTACGCAAACATTCAAAACATGCAGTTCTTGACAGAAACTAATATCAAGTAGGACAAAACCATTTAGATGTTATGTTCAATTATGCTGAAAATGAATTTTGGAGTAAAATATTGAAAAGTCTCTGTTCCATTGACATGAGAATGTGGTAACACGTGGACAGGTTGCCATAGTAACACATGGACAACTCTTTACTATTGTATGCATCACCCAAAAATGTATAAAAAGATCATTACTTTCTGAAAGTTTCACTCAAATATCTGAATTATAAGTAACTTGAAAATTAAAAATTGGTGTTTTTGTGGTAACACATGGACAGGGCCTTTTAAGTAACTCACAAATGTTCAAACTCATAAATATCAATAATATTCACAAAATCATGAAAATATAACACTTGAAACTTAGCAATCATCTATATAATAAACAGATTGAATACATTTTCAAATATTTTAGATGTAATTTTTAGCGTCAAATTTGAGCTATGGTATAAAAGTACAATAGATAAAATCAGCTATAACTTTTTTTCTACAAGTGGTATTTTAAAAAGGATAACAGTTCCATAAAATAGAGATCTTCAGCTAAAAAATGAGCCCACTTGATAAATGATGTGTGCAAATTAACTTTTCCATGTTGATGTTAACTTTCGCTTGATTGGACCCCAAAGCATTTTCTGAATCTGTCCAAATCTGAGCTTGGCATTTCTCTGTTTTTATTTTTCTCTCTTGCTTGTTACTTCTGATACCGATGCTGTTGCTTTACTGCCCCCTCTTTTCTTTGGCTGAACACTTTTTATCACTGTAGAGCCAGCCTGAGCTGAGCAGGAATGCGCTGCCTCCTATTAACCTCGAGCGCTGGTACCAGGATATCATGGCTGCTGGAGAGCCTCAGTCATGTCCACCACCATTGCCTGCAAAGTCTTTTTCCGCACGCAGACAAGGGCAGGTAAATTCACACTGACTTGGTCACTGCTTTACGTTTACATCTTTGGCAGGGAGGTCAAAGATCAAGATACAGAACAGCAAACAAGTAATAGAGGGCAGCTACTTAATATGCATATTTGTTGGACAAGTAAACCCTCTAGTGGATAAAAAGACCATAGCTGTTGTCTGTAATCATCCACTTACATTACTAAAAAAGGTCTGTTAAAGGGTTTGTTATCAGTCTAAAATAAGAGTCAGATTAAAGGGTCATAGGTTAATAGGTCAAATCTGGATTAGATGAGAGGACCAGATCCAGCTCCCAAGACTAAGTGTTAATGTTCAAATGGTAAAAAAAAAAAAAAAAAAAAAAAAGTACCTTATTCAAAAGACAATTAGAACCACTGCACTTTACATTGCACGTAAAATTTATGTTTATATGTCTTATGCATTTACACACAAAAAAAAATTCCAGTTGATCAATTACCAAAGAATGTAGAAAAGAAGTAGAATTATTTTGACACAAACATATCTTCTGCAGTGTTGATGAATAACTAATATAATATAACTAAATCTGATTGCAACAATTTAAAGTTAATTATAAAAGTGTTGGAGGTTACAAAGAGCACACATCATATTATTTTCAATTAAAAACCATGATGTAGAAAATAAGAGTCATTTTATGCGACAAGAATGTATGGAAATTATTTTAGCTTTTTGTCCAATTTAAAACATTTGCTAGGAAAGTAATGAAATATAATTTACATTACATTGATTTCACAGTGTAACTAGTTATCTGCAACCTGTTACAGAAGCAGCCTTCTCAACGCTATCCGTCTATGTAATTAAAAACAAGCTGAACTCATCTTTTTTCTTTGTCTCAGCTGTTGAAATCCAAATCTGAGGGTGAGGTTGGACAGGCTGCTTCATGTTCTCAGGTCAGCAGTGCTGCAGCCCCCTTACCCACCGCCAGCGGAGTTCCTCATGATAAAAATGCATCTGCCAAAGTGAGTAAAACATATTCACACACTGTCTACAAATGCCATGGTAGCTCAATGTCTGATCCCTGATATGTACTTCTTAGGGTTTACAGTTGGTGCTGAGAGAACTGTCAAATCCATTTGACACAGACTCCAGAAGAACTAAAGGTATTTGACTCCGATCTTGACTTTGTAACACACTGGAGGGGTTTCACCTCAAATGTCTATGTCTGAACTAAACCACATACAATTTGACAACACTGACAAACAGCTCTAAAACACTGGGGAAGGTTGTTGCATCTTGCTCTTTGAAAGCAGCAGGAGCAGTTTACATAGTTTACTGTACATGCTCATGGTAGATCTCCTTGGTCATAACTGAGCTGTAGTCACTTATCTTCATCAGAGGAGGGCACTATGAGTCTGTATCAGTTCTTCAGACTTTCTCTTTGCTTGTACAGATCCCTCTTCCACAGTCCATCACTCCTTCCTGCATCATCAGTCGCCACCAAGTGGCAACCAGGCGTACGACACACTGAGCCTCGAGAGCTCAGACAGCATGGAGACCAGCGTCTCCACCGGCAACTCCGCCTGTTCCCCAGAAAGGTGAGAGACTGGAAAATGAGCAATTTGCTCTGTTTCCATGGGAACACTCAAGTCTGCCCCGTCTCCCAGGAGAAGGGTCACTGTGCTTTGTTCCCGTGACAACATGTTTTGTTACATGTCTGCTCCCCTCAATGTTAGTACACTAGCTGTTGCCATGGTAACCCTTTTAAGTTTGCAGTTTTCTGTGAAGTTAGATTTTCACAGAGCGTGTTTACTGGTGTTTAAAAAGTCACCTTTGTCTTCATCTCCTGCTGCCTTTAGTGCTTGTCTTTTCATTTCATGCCTTGTCGTAGCCGTGCCATCAGACACTCCTTCCTCTGTGTGTTGTAGTGCCAGTGGGCTTGAGGCCCAGAGGATAGAGGAGATGGAGAAGATGTTGAAGGAGGCACAGCAGGAGAAAGCCCGGCTGATTGAAAACAGAGTGAGTTCTTAAAGTCGGTGTCAAGTTTTAAATGTCCGTGTTAAACACCACTGAACACCTTATCACTTTCAATACTTTTGTATGCTGCACTTAAAGTTTTAGTTCCTGTCATAACTTGCCTCTAGGCCATGACACTATGGAAGAGTACAGTAATATATTTACACAATACAGAATGAGAAAGAAACTAACCTCAAATTATGAATTACATGAAAGATGGTATGTCCTTAACTGGATTGTCCACTTAAAACAAAAGCACCTCCAGATACCTCCTTTTCATGTTCTAAAATTTAACATGGTCAACCTTGGCCAAATGTTCACCTTCCACCAAGTTTCTTGAAGTCCATGTGGCGGTTACTGGTTAACATGGCTGACAGAGAAATAGACGGAAAAGCAGGAGTCATCACGTAACCCCCTTGGCAAGTCATTAGATATTTTAAAGGCTAAAGTTTTTGTTTGAGGTAAGGGCAGAGTAATATAGATGAAATCATGAGCAACACATAAAAAGAGGTCTATAAAGTAGCCAAGTGAAATAACAAAAATGTGCATCAAAAATTCCCCAAAGCTAAATTAATGCCTCAGTTATTTTCTTTGCCTGACCGAGCCCCAACAAGGGTCCATTTACTATCATAAAAGACAAAAAAAAAGCAGCAAATCTTTACATTTTGTAGACCAGTAATAATGACTGTATAGCACTGTTGCTTTATTCTAAATTAAATGATAAAAGTTAACAATCAAACATGTTACTTTTCATAGCACTGTTCATCCACCACTTTCCAACTCCAACTGCTTTCAGCACCACTTTCTGAAAGAGATTAAGTTAAGGTGTGGTGAAAAGTTGTCAGTACTTTTTTTCCTTTCTATTATTTCTACAAGTGGAAACAAACTAGACACGTATTAAGTCATACAAAATCAAAAAAATCCTCTAAGTAGACCTGTGTGTAAGCGTCTGAAAGCTGCATTTTACATCAGCAAAGCTTACTCCTCTATAGACAGACTTTGGGGATATATTTTACAAAACCCTGGATTGGGACTTGAATTCTCATGTGCCTCTTCTGACAGTCATTTACTTTGTATTGCAATATTTGCCTTCCATTAACATACTCTCCCTGTCTCCCTTTACTCCCTGTTATTTTTTTTCCTCTCTTCTCTCCATCTGTTCCTCTGTCTCCTCTCCCAATGCTCCCAGGAGAGGGAGGTGCAGGCTCGGCGGCAGATGTTGGAGGAGGAGCGGAGGAGGCGAGAGGAGGCCGAGAGGAGGCTTCAGGACGAGACAGCCCACAGGCAGAGGCTGGTGGAGGAGGAGGTGAAGATGAGAGAGAAACACTTCTCCCAGGTCAGTGGAGCAGCGGGAGGAGACGGCGGCGCAAAGAAGAGAGCGTTGGGGAGGGAGGGAGGAGGGGATGGGAGACATGGGGGAGAGGATGAGAGGCGAGACACTAAAGAGAGGCTGGCTTTATGGGAAGATCAAAGATTGTCAGGGAAAGGAAAGAATGGAGGGGAGGGTGGAGAGTCAGAGATGAACAACAGGGGGAAAAAGGACGGGGGGTGGTGTGCCAAAAAATATAATGCAAACATAATTCATGCTTTAATCTCGGCTGATTGTTTTTAATTGTTGTTTTGAGCAAACAAATGTGCAAATCATCAAAAACAAATACATGGAGCCAACTTAATTAACAAAGCTCAAGTCAGATTTTACATTTCCACTGCCAGCCTCAATGCAATGTGTCTAATGAGTCTTGAACATATGTGCAAAAGAACAATAACAAAGACATCACATGCAGCGGGTTGAAGTCAGTTTGTGCAGTTTTGTTTAGAAGCTGATGTGCAGTGGTTGCAGATGATGAGGACGAGTAAGAAGAGAAAAGGAAAGAAACCCACCAGCGCAGAATTTTGATGAATGTCAGTCTAGAGTGATGGAAAAAGTTGCTTGAATTTTGATGTGACTGTTCCAGCTAAGGTCACTGTTCAAATAATCGAATCTGTATCTGGTTCATGGCCACATATAGAAGGTTTCATGTGATTTGTGTTGCTGTTCATCTCTCCTGTTGTCTTTAATCTCTGACTGCTGACACTTCCCTGACATGAGATCACCTAAATCTTGGCTAAATACTAACCTAAACAGTATCAAACAGATTTTTTTTATTTTTTTTTTTACCATCCTCCTTATATGTTCAGGTACTTTAAAATAGGGGAAACTAGTATGGAAAACCATCATGTCTTGATATATTTTGGCTGAATGCTAATATATGATGTATTTCTCATATTTTTGTGTGATGTGGGTAAAAATCTCAAATACACAGTTCCTCAGAAAATATTTCTACCTCTTCATGAAATAATTGTGACAAAGTGTAACTGGAACTCAGTATGTAATCACTGGACCTGGTCAAAACTGATTACTGATGTGTATAAATAGGAATAAAACGATGATATGTCTGAAAACAAAATAATTTCAACTTTATGGGCAGCAGTGTATTAGTGATGCTTTTGTTTATCACATTTATCACAATTTTTATTTATTATTTGACATACATGACAAATAAATATACAGGCTACAGCTTAAGAACATAATATAAATATAACCAAAATGTTTAAATATTATATAAGTGTAGCCTGTAATGGATAACAAAGAAAAATTTTATCAATAGTAGAAGAAATTAGGAAAATAATAAACCATCTCTTACACCCTCACCACTGTTTCAATGAATAAGTTCCCATACTGTAACCTATAGTTGTAAACTGTTAATATAATATTCTACACAACTATACAAACTCAATGAGTTGATTCCTCTCAGTCATTTTCTCCAACAGTTAAACATTGACAGAACATCTGTGATCTGTTCATTTCTGCAGTCAAGACACCTGGAGCCAAACATTAACAAAACTCACAGACTGACTGAACTTTTAGTGCTGACAAACTGAAGAATCACATAAAACTGACTTCAAATCCACTATAAATTCTATGATCTCCATAAAGTGCCTGTAAATAGAATTCACCCTGCTCCTCTGAATATACTGAATATGTCTGTAATAGGAATAGACACTCATTTACCATATACCAGCTGGAACAAATCCTGATACATTGGCTCGATTTGATATATTACCCACAGCCTCTTGAAAGACAGGACATTGATTTACTTTTAAAGACTCTACTTATAAAGACTCGTAACTCTAAAAACAGCTCTACTTATTGTTCCGTCATGTCATATGTCTCACACCATTTGTCAATCTTCTTCACAGGCCCGTCCAATGACACGCTACCTGCCAAACCGTAAGGAGGAGTTCGACCTGCGTGCCCACGTGGAGTCGTCCGGCCACAGCATAGACACCTGCCCCTTCGTCATCCTCACAGAGAAAATGTGCAAAGGTCACCTGGTGAAGATGGGAGGCAAAATTAAATCGTGGAAGAAACGCTGGTTCGTTTTTGACCGCATCAAGAGGAACTTCTGTTACTACGTGGGTGAGTTCCTGCAGAATGTGCTCCATGAGGATATGGCTGTTGAAGGTGTGAACACATTCACCTCACACACATACAGTTACATTCTGAAAGCAAGTGCAATAATACACTGACATAAAAAAAATATGATCTCAGGACATTTCACATGTTAACCCTTAAAGATCTAAAACTATTTTTTGGCAACTGTTAAATGCATTTTCCCTCTATATTTATGTTTTCTGAACTGATTTATCACCATTTATTGTAATATTATCCTCTGCATTTTCATTTATATTTATATTTAATTTAAGGATAATTAAGATGTTCATAAAAGCTTAGAGTAAATTCAAAGGTTATTATATCATAACAGACAACAACTGAAGGAAAACTGACTTTTTCAGCAAAATATATCAAAAACTGAACATAAAACAAATGTCTGCAACTGCTGTCACTTGTCAAACTACATGAGTTTTACTGGTGAGTTACTGTTGTAGAAGATGATGGCGTTTCCATGTTCACTACGGAGCCTCTGAACGTCCAAATGGTTCATATATGATGATGATAAAAACGGAGAAAATGCATTTTACCTGAATTATTTACATGTATTAATGGGATTAGTGGTTCGGAAGTTATTAAAAATGTTAGATCAGTAGATGCTTTTGGTCACCGGCAGCTGTTTAGGTCTTTGAGGATTAAAATCAAGGGCGAAACTTTTTTCAAATCTGTGAATGAAAGTGCAAAAGGAAAAAGTCTCTGTTAAAACTGAATTCACTCTTTTTAGAGGAAGAAGTAGCTTGCAGCTGGCTTTCTAGTTGTCACCATCTGCTGTGTTACAGTTCATTTTAATTGAAACTGGAGGGCCCACAGCACAAACCATAAAATGTAGGAGCGAGCACACAGACGCGTTGGATATCTGTTTCCTTTAAAATTTTAGCCGAGTGGCACCTTTGGGCTCCTCAGCTGCCTCCTGCCTTTTGGCTCCTGAGTCCCTTTGAAGCCTAAGAGATACAGCTTCACACATTGTATTTACTGTTCGACACTGTCTGCACCATTAGGACTTTAAAAGACAGAAAGAGGATAATTTTTTAGAGTCTCAGTAAAAGTGTTCTGCTTGGTTCATCCACTTCAGAACAGGCCTCAGATGAATTTAGTCACAGTGAAATCCACTAAATAAACATGTAAAGGTCAGTCACTGAAGCCCAGACCCAGAACTGATTTATTCAGTTTACACAGCAGTGATCAGGCGACATGTACACTACATCTGATTTCAGTCCCAACCAGTGTGACTTCATTTGGACCAAACCCTAATTAAAGCCGCGATGGAGATTTCATCCTTGTTCACGTGTGTTGAATCTGAAGCCACAATTTAATTCTCATCTATCCTGGCGTCGCCTGGATTTTAAACGAGAACAGTTAGTTTTCTGAATAATTCATGAGCGTGTTTTGAGACATTATTTTACAATCACATTCAAAATAGAATCCAATATATTTTCATTATGGACGCCCCTGTTCTCTTTGCTCCTCTCTCCACTCACTTGCCTAGCCTTTTCACCCCCTCACTCCTGACGATGATGATGGTGATGATGGTGATGAAATAAGATGCAATACTTTCTCTAGATGTGTTTTTCTTGGGGAGGAGGCTAGCTCCTGGCTTGTTCGTGACTAATAAAACGAAACTCACATTTCAAAAACATTTATCTCATTACTAAGCAGATTTGACTTATGGAAAAGGGAAACCAAGAGAAAGTGTCGGACGCATTTCAGAAGACTACTTTTAATTGTTGCTGGGTGTTTGCTTCTTAGCCGGGCGCTGCAGTATGCATGGAAGACACAAAAACAAAAGAGCAGAGTTTATTGAAAACATGAAGGGAATCAGAAGCACTTAGAACAGATTTTATTGTAAAAAAAAAAAACAAACAAAAATACCCCTAAAAACATCTTTGACGCACTTTGAGCTGCAAACTAGAGAGTTCCCCAAGTTGAGTAGATGTGTCCGCTGACCGTCATCCAAAAGATAAGAACCAAACTGGGAAGAAAAAGGAACCTCAAGCGCTGGATAGAAGATCTGACCTGCTTGAATGGGGATGTAGAGGTTCTCGGAGCAAAGGATGAAATTCAGATACACAGACGAAGCATTTCTTTTTAAGATTTACAAAAGAACTCAACAAGAGAACATTGCTGGTGGGAAAAAGGCTAAAAAAACACAGAGGCAACTAAGAAAGAAAGACTGAGGAAAACAAGTCAAATTAATAAGATGGTAAAGACTTCAGGCATAGCTTGAAATAGACTCGCGCTTGTAATTAATGTTTTTTTTCCGATACAGTGTTCCTCATACCTATTCATGGGTGATTATGTGATGCTGGGAAAAAAGAGTTAACAACTTCTCCTTTCTCCTGTTCTGAATGTACATTTAAGCAGCTCTCCGACTTTTTTAATCAGTCTGCATTACTTTCATGGGAACTTTAGACTTTTTTCTCAAGTTTCAACGAAGACTGATGAACGAACACTGATGGATTTTATCAACAAACAAAAACACATGGTTCAATATGAAATTAACAATGAGATTGAGAAATGTGGAGGTGAGAAGAGTGTCACTGATGGTGATTTGATTAATTTTATTTAAACTTCTAGAAAGCTTTATGAAAGTACAATGAAAGTACTTTACAAGTATCTCTTGGCCACAGAGCTGAAAAGTCACTGCAGCAGGAAACACATATATGCTGTTGTCCAGAAAGTTGTTAGAATTTTGTTTTCAGATACATTCCTTTTAATTCCTATTTATACATATCAGTAATCACCTCTGACCTGGTTTAATGCTCACATACAGAGTCCCAGTTACCCTTTATCTATCAAGAACAAATCACGTTGTCACAATCATTTCATGAAAAGAGGTAAAAATATTTTATTCCAACTTTGAGGGCAACAGTGTGCATTTTTTTTTTTTCCCTCTCAGATCTGCTTGATTTTTTGTTTTTATTTGACCCATGTATGAGACAGACTTTATCAAGAAAGAAAATTGTGATAGGACTTTTTTTGAGGTTTGATAACTGAACACAATGTCTTATTAACAATTTGCTTTCTATAAAAAAATCTTTGCCTTTGTACTGTTTTTTTTTTTTCAACAGGGGTTGACATGTCCAAAAAATGTAGAAATTTCACAGAACATTAAAGAACATTTTTGCAGTTAATTTTTTTGGCTTAAAAAACACACATGATGTGTGTATTACAACACTGACTGACTTCACTGTCTTCTTGGGCTGGCGGAGGTCTTGCATCAGTACAAGACGTAATATATTGTATCTTAATATTTTTTTCCTTTTTCTCCTCAGACAAGCATGAGACCAAGCTGAAAGGACTGATTTACTTTCAGGCTATTGAAGAGGTTTACTATGATCACCTACGCAGTGCCACCAAGGTAACTAGCGCTCTTTTTTCAATACTTTGAATTCCAAATTCATCAACTATTGGATGTTGTTCTGTATGTATCTTTGTTTAGAATTAAATCAAATGCAATCTAAAGAAATTCGTAACAATTTGCTGCATTTAGGAAGAAAAGATTTTTGGCCGTTTAGAAATCAGATAACTTGAAATCCTTAGTATTTACATGTTACAATCTAGATCTGATTAAAAATACCAACATAATATTTCATTATAAAAGCAGGTATATATATCTATTTTTTTACAGGCCTTACTGTTAAAAAGTTATTGTTTAATCAATAATGTATAAATTTCAGGAGTAACTCTTAGTTAATTTGGAGAGCACTGTCAGGTGAATTTTTGAACAGCAAATTAATCCTGTTCCAAAAGTGGATCTCATTTTTACAATGAAATATAATACTTTAATTTCCTCATTTTCAGATTAATGGAAACAACTGCATTATTTTAATTAATTGGTCTTTTATTTTAACATCCAAAAATGCATCTACACATAACAGGAAACAGACTATCTGGCCTGGTCATGTTTTAACTGTTACTTTATTCTGTTATACACTTTTGCCCATAAAGTTGCAATAATTTTGTTTTCAGACTCATTCCTCTTTTTATTCATATTTATACACATCAGTAATCACCTTTGACCAGGTACAATGATTACACACTCAGTTCCAGTTACACTTCATCTACCAAGAATAAATCACATTGTCACAACCATTTTATGAGAAGAGGTAAAAATATTTATTCCAACTTAAATGTGCAATAGTGTATATATTTTTCCTCTGATAAATGCGTCTGAATAAAACATGCAACAGGTGCTGCTTGCAGCCTTCGATCTGATAAATCTCCCCTTCTCCTTCTTATATCTCCAGAGCCCAAACCCATCTTTGACCTTCTGTGTAAAAACTCACGACCGGCTTTACTACATGGTGGCCCCCTCCCCGGAGGCCATGAGGATCTGGATGGATGTCATAGTAACAGGTGCCGAGGGCTACACACAGTTTATGAGCTGAGGGACCACTGGGTGACAGATTTGGAGGATGACAGGGACTGAGCGAGCACCCAAACACCTGCAAACCGAGCAGAGCTGCTCCCTGCCGCCGCTGAAGTGGAGCTGAAGGTGAAACACGGCTTGATGGCGTGTAAAAGGGATGGACATCTGAGGAGATGAATAATGTGGTGCTCGCTCAAAGAGCCCGATGCCTTAAAGCAAACAAGGGCTTAGTAATGACAAAGGTGCATATGAATTAATTAGAGGTTGTATTTATCTTTCAGCCATTATAACAAGAAAATATGTCAAGTAAACAGCCAGTAGATCTAAATATACTGTCAATAATAATAATGTAATATGAGTTTCAGGAAGAACACAAGATTTCTTACTTTACATAAGCTCAAACCGTTTACAGCTTCAAATCTATGCATGCATTGCTCTCAGTTTTACTAATGCCTTTATTTCTTTTTGATACAATTTCTACTTTTTTCCTTTACATCTTCAACTTTTGGCAGATGATAAATTGATTTCTCATGTTAATCAAGTTCAGAAATAAATATTCTAGAATGTCCTACATTTGCTATTATTTATTGAATTGAAAGATGGTGCCAAATAGTTTACATTATTAACATTTTATTCAGACCATGCAAATGTTAATATCAGTTCATTTGGTTATATTATTGAAGGGCTTCTCACAGAGACAAATAAAGCAGCATTTATATGTCTGTATTTGACAGATTCATTAAAGAGACACTTCCATTAGGATTTTAACAAAATTCATAAACAAAATTATGTTTAAGTCATGTAACAGTATTGTAAGCTACACATGTACATGTAATAAATAAAAGTATATGATGCATCTGTTGGTTTGTGTTGTGCCTGATAAACTGTCAGCTTGTTGCGAATAAATTGGATAAATTAAATACAGTCTGTTACAAACAACAATTCTTGCTTCCTTAATTAGTGTTTCAAACAAGCTTAAATAACACACAAACAAGCTCTTAATTATTTTATTTATTTTTTTTTTTTAAACAACCTAATATGCCTCTTCATTCACACATATAGGTGCTCCCTTTAGGATGCTGCAACTGCTCTGTTTGCATAAGAACAAACAGGTGGTTTAATCTGCTAATGGGCTCATTATCTCTGATTATCTCCAGAAGTACAGTATAGTAATGATACATGTATAGGTTTACAGCACAGTGTGTTGATTATATGGCTCACACTGCACTCGGCAGGTCGCATGACAAAAATAAAACCAGCCTACAAACATGTTCTATAATTACATGCAACTTATCATGCATGATTCAATGAGGAGAAATCTGAAATCATGTAAACATTTCCTGGAGAAAACGATGCACAAAAGTTTTCAACATCTCCTTCTCAGGCCAGGCTACACAGTGTCTCCTCTTGTTCTTGAGGTTTAATTTGTTGCAGTGGAAACGTGGTGTGTGTGCAGAGAGATAATAGTCTGTCTGAGAAGTTTTGTTTAATTTATCTGAGAGATCAATAGAATATTTAACAGATAATCAACCTTTCCACATGCCAGGTATAATTTTAATGTCTCAATTTCTTTTTTATCCATATGGTTTTATCTTATATAAAGGCAAAGGCACTATTTTTCTACGTACAGCTCAAATACCAGTGGATATATACCCTTCTACCACTTCATTGACAGCAGTCGTACCATTTACATGTGTCTGACCTTGAGAGAGACTTTTCCACATCATGCCATTCATTATCTTTGAGTCTCTGATGCACTAAGCTGAATAATAAACAGATCTTTAAGAGGGCAGTGTGAGCTCATTACTGTGGTGATGAGTGTGAGTGACACCCAGCCTTATTGTCGATGAAATATTTATGAGCCGTGGGTGATCTCTCCCTTCACTTTCACATGCGCAGACTGGCCTTTTTCCCCAGGCCTTTAGTGCACAAATAAGGCAGTCAGACTGTGAATTAGTGCAGCTCTCACATGAATTTGTCAGTATTAATAGGAGATATTAACCTTGTCTGAAAACAACCTCGAAAAATCTGATGAAATAAAGATATCGCTTGGCTCAGAGGGCGAGTTTATAGCATCACCTGTCAAAAACTTCCACTTCCACATCCTTCACAACATTTCCAGTTAAACTGCACTCAGTGCAGACATTTGAAATTAATAACTCCATATCCACATTTGAGTTCAGAGTAATTTAGGAGATTAAAGAGGAAAAATCTTTGCCCAACCCCAAACATGATCCCATACACACACACTCAGACACGGCAGATGAAAGCATCTTTCACTTAAACGTGTCTGATACACCAATGAAACTTCCCCACTCAATGTTTAACGCTTCAAACAAATCAATTCCACTCTCTTTGAAGAAACTGCAGACTGTCATTACATCAAGATAGAATACACAATACAGAAATTATTACATTACAACAAAAGAAACTTGTTTTTCAGATTTCACGGCGAGTGCAACAGTAAGTGAAAAATAACCAGAGGGGAAAAAAACTAAAGCACCATCACTGACCTAATGAGGCAAAAAAACATCCATTTGAATATTACAACTGCGCACAGCGTGAGATGTTTTATTTCATTGAGCCCAGAAAGGAAAGTAATCAATGTGTGTTCTTTGCTGTAGAGTCTATTTAAACTTTTTACAGGTGCTCACCGCAATTCTTAACAGTTTTGAAATAGGAAAAACATTGTAAATGTTAAAAAGAAATAAATGTGTTATAAATATGCATTATATAATCACCTTAAAAACTGTCTTTCTCCATTTTTATTTCTATTTCTATTTGCTTGTCTGTTATCTGATCTTTAAATTAAGGGTAAAATTTCCTTGACTTTTGCCATCTCTAAACTTGTTTTCAGACTCACAGATTCACAGTTCAAGTCACTGAAGTCACTTTGTTTAATCCGACCAGTGTGACAATGTGAATTACAAACAGTGAAATGGTCTTAAAACTATGCAACTGTGTATTCCAAATGTACTAAACCTTAATCTTAAAACTCAGTTCACTCAATAAAAGCTAAACACATGTTGCTGAAATGGTGCAGTAAAATTAAAATAGTAGTTAAATTAACAAAATTTACCATGAAGTTCAGCATCAAACCCACTTAATCACATTTTCAATGTTTAATACAAAAACACTATGACAACAGTCAATATAGTTCTGCTAACTGTGGTGTATAAGTTGTGTTCCCGACATGACATTAGACGTATGGTCTGAATGAATATGTGTAAAGCTCGGAGGTGACAGACATTGAGCCTCTGGGGTTTCAGTGGTTCTTCAGAGCTGCAGACACAGTCTTGAGTGCTGTGAATAACACTGAGGAACCAACTGGGACCTGAATACTTTCGAATGGAACACTTAAAAGAGAGAAAACTGTGAAGATTACAAGTGAGGCACGTACAAAAAGTTTAAGTACAAACAGGTTGTTTAAGTACATCAGTTCATCTCAGTTATTTAGTTGCTCTTTTGTTTATTTTCTGTAATTTATTTGTTTTGGAGATGGATTTTATATCTAATATCAATCCTGATCCATCTACCTGTGTAGACTATTGAAATAAACCTCTACACGGTGTGGCTTATTTTTATAATTCCAAGTAAGTTGTGAAAACTTGTATTTGACAAGCACACCTTCATTTAAGATGCCTTTAGGAGTAAGTTACAAGTGTGACATCCCAGAGGAGGACAAAACAGACGCTGTAGCCCTTTACATCAAACACCTCTAATTTACCATGAAGTCTTTAAGGAATAGTAAACATAATCACCTGACTGGTTGGTTCAGATCTGTGACAGCGGAATGCAAATGAAGCCAGTTTAGCTTAAACATTAATGAATGAAAATTACATTACGCCTGTCAATTAATTTGAGACTTGATTTTAGGCCAAACACAGAAATAAAAAGCAGCGATTTGTAGGCAAAACACACACAAAAACATCCACAAATCCCCTCAGAGATGCTCCCATTCACAAGTTGTAACTGAATTCCATGTTTTCATCGTATGTTCAAAGAGGGGCAAAAGTTGAGGACAATAAAGTCTGAGAGAGATGATGATGAAATGATGGTGAAACCCTTACTAACGTGCCATACATGCACTTGGCATGCAGCATTGACTTTTCACACTTCTCTGCTCACGCACAATATTCAAACAATAATATTTGGATACCAATTGATGGGCAGCTTTGTATCACCAAAATGAGATGTATTGTCACTACCTCAAATATATCACAAGTGTGGGTGTTGATAATAGTCTTATGGGCCTCTGTCCTGAATTTTACCAGCTGTTTAGTCGCATAGGTTTTATTTCCTGTAAAATTTCCATTTTCTATAAAGACCTGATGTCCATTGTATTGTTTTTTTTACCAAAGAAATAAGGTCATTTTCATGGGGTTATTAATACATATAACTTTCTGGTTAATGTCAAAAGATCATAGATCATAGCAGACTCAACATGGGAAAGCAGTAGCATTGTCATGAACGGCACCTTGGATTTCTTTCAAGATACGCAAACAAGTAGCCCTCTATGGACCAATTAATGCAAAGAGCAGTCAGCGATTTCCTGTGAGACTGTCCTTCTTCACCAACCTCTACCGTATCAGTCTGGTCTCCATTACGACGGCATTTATCCAGATTGCATCAGGTTGCTTTTCTTCAAATGGAGCTCACTCATATGGTGGAGCTTCTGCGGACATTTTGCTGAATAGCTGTGAAAGAAGACTGTCTGTTGAAATGACTCATATTACCACAGATAGACTTGTGAGTTCCTTGAAAAGAACAAGCCTTGAATGAGCCATTTACTCTAATCATTGTAACATCAAGAAACATAATCGTACTCAAAGGACATGTTTTAGTTTTTATGGGAACATCTCTATTAGAGCCGTCCTGGATAATACAATTATGTGGAATCAATTCCAGTTTCCTGACTTTCCAACCGATAAACGAACATGTTGCACAGTGGACAAATCTATCCGAGGCTAGATGTTAGTGTCCCATCAATATGCAAATTCAGCAAAACAGGCAAGAACCCTATTGGTTTTGGTAAATTATCCTGTCACAGACATGCAACTCAGCAAATGACATGGAGAAAAGTCTGGCCAGGGAGGGGTGCAGAAAGTGAGGTAAGGTGGAGAGAAAACAGTAGGTATATAGACAGAAAGAGAGAGAGAGAAGGGGGAGAGAGAGAAAGGAGAGAGAAAGAGAGCGAGAGAGAGAAAGGGGGGGGGAGAGAGAGAGAGAGAGAGAGAGAGAGAAAGGAAGAGAGAGGGATGTAAATCCCATGGCAACAAGCAACCAGAAAACAAGTCTAAAATAGGGGGCAGTGTCCGCTATTACTATAGCAACAGGAGAACAGCACATTCACTCAGCTTCAGGATTTGCTGAAAGAGGAAAAACAAAGCTTAATTCTTTATATAATTGTTACTGACAATGATTGCTTTTTGACATAATTGTTGTAGACGGTGGCTACCAGAAAATTAATTTAACTTGCCAAACTTTTGTATCACTAAATTACCTCTGAAATATTCAGACTGGAGGAAAAAAAATTACAGGGAGTAATACATCTTCCACTCTCCGCTGAACACACATGCTGCAAAGCTTTCTGACTCTCTGTCACTTCATTTGATGAAACAAAGCTTTGATGCAGTTGATGACCACATGAGATGACAGTTATTGATTAACATGTCAACTAAATAAAAAATAAAATCATGATTTCACATAAATCACGTAGGCAAAAACAACCTGGTAACTCATATGCATGTTGTACAAGATAAGTTTTTTACATTAACATTAAATATTATATTTTCCACCAAACAAACAAAGGAAGGTTGGAGAACCACAAATTAACTTCTATGTCATTTCATTAAACTATACAGACTTTTTCCTCTCAAGGTTGTATACTCTTGGTCGCTCCCTGCTGTTCTATTTTGACAGTCTATCGAATGATCTGGGTGAAACTGTAACACATCATATTAATGCATTTCACAGCTCTAAAAACTGCAATACTGATCTCCACGCCCGGTTTGTTTACTTGTAACATGTGCACAGTCTGCACCGCCGATAAAAAAAAAAATAGAAAGAAAGAAAAGAAAACAACACGGTGATGCTCTCCCTTGCCTACCACCGACCAATCAGATTCCACATGTAACCCTTTTCAGCCAATGACAATCCAGTAGTCAGCGCACAGGCAGCCAATCACAGGAAGTCTGTGCTACTGATGCAACGGAGATGCAACAGCAAACAGACTTCTCCTGAACAACAAAGTGTGTTGTGAATCAAGTAGTCCGCTCCAAAACAATGCCATGCCGCATACAGGGGAAAGGTACAGTCTGGGACATGTATGGGTCTGTTCTGAGAGCTGTGCTGAAGTTATCTTCAGTTTATGAAGCTCATTTTAGGGAGTGGTCCACGCCCAGTGCAGCCCCGCGTGGTACTGTCCCATCATCTCTATAGCAACGCGCATCCATATGAGAAACAATAGAGTAATGCGTTACAATAGCGTGACTACTCATAAATGTAATTATTTTATAGGTATTGAAATCTTACTGCATGTGTAAAGTGATATAACTATAGAATAGTGTTAATGAAAATCTAAAATTCCCTTGTTCACGATGCTGATAGAAGTTACATATTACATTGACGTATATAATTTGATGGTTTTAGCTGTATTAGTGATTTTGAAATAGATTTACTGTGTTCTAACAATAAAACATGTTATTGTAGCCAATAAACTGGTATATGTATGTGTGTAAACTACTCCAAGGAGTGTTACTTTGTGTGAGTGAAGTGCGCGCGCAGCGGCAGACCGTGTGTGGGCTGTCCTTCGGCCCAGACGCGGGCGCAGGGGGGCGGAGGGATCCGGGCTGTGGCATGCTCCATCCTGGTGACGCAGTCGGTTGCTAGGTGTGAATGAACTGATGCTTTCTCACAATTAAACCGCTCCTCAGTTTTCAGGTCGATCACAACAAAGCAACAACTCGCCCTTTTGCACTGCCCCGGATATTCCGAGCTAAAACAACCAAAAAAATATGGCTCTTTAAATTCTCAAGGAGTTGGACCCGAAAAGAAGTCGTGCTTTGCTTTAGCAACGCACCCCTAAGTGCTCTACATTTTTTTCCGCAAGAATGGAGTAAGTCAAACACTCTTTACTCGTTATTGTCTTTACGGCACTGGTGTTAAGTTTGTCATTGTGTGGTTATTGTCACAGTAAAATAAATATATCACTTTTCATGAATGTATGTCAGGTTTACAGCTGTAGTCTAGTTCATTCTTTGGTTTTTGTTTTCACGACTCATTTTATTTTTGCAAATATTTACTATATTTCTTTTTTTTTGTTTGTTTTGTTTTGAAGGGATAACAGTGGAGGTTTAATATCAAATACGTCATTTCTATGTGACTCTAAAATATGATAACTTGAATAAAACCTTCAAGTAGGCTACTGTAAACTGCAGCACATAGAGTAAAAACGTATCATATTGTGTTCAGTGTCTGCATTTGTTATGACTGACATGTGACTTGACTGTTGCTGAAACCCTAACCCTGTTTAAACAGTTACACTAAGCTGATTAATTCATAAAGAACATGTGATTTAAACTCACTGATCTCCATTAATCCGACTTAATGTCTCGGTTTGTCTCAGAGACAGTGAGTTAATCTAGAGCTTTTTGTCAACAGTTGGGCCCTTGACAACGTCACTGGGTCCCACGTGTTTTGAGGGCGTCAAGTGCATGTTCCTCTGTGGCAGTTTAAAGCCCAATGGACTCAACTACCACCTCCCTGTCACTCACTGTACAGCTTCACTTCTGTTGGCATGGTTTTTCTCCAATAGTCTGTTTTGTATTCAGCTATTTTCAAAGGTAGATTTTTGCGCTGAAGGTGAATGTGCAGCAGGGGGGGACTGTGGTGCCCTGTGAGTAAATCTACAAATCTGCCGGACTCATGGGAGGGAATTACATAGAGAGCTGGGACTTGGAAGTTAAAACACATGAAGGTGACTTCTTTATTGCAGCCTCCGTGTCACAACAGTGTGACACACATTGCGAAACTTGCTGAGAGCAGCTGGTTCCTTCAGTTGCCAGAATAGGTTGAATTTGTTTTGGATGCACACATTTCTGATCCCTGTGTCTCCTCACCCTCCAGGTTTCATTATGCTCACCCAGCCCTGCTCTCTGTGGCCCATCTGTCAGACCCTGCTTGCTCTCAGCATATGCTTGGACTTGGACTGAATCAGAGCACCAACAGACAAAATGATGGCAACATCAGCTCCTGTTTGGAAGACTCTTCGTGTCTGCCCGGCAGACCCCCTCGCTCTCTCTCACCCACAGGCTAACCACAGCCAATCACAGGGGTGCAGGGGGGAGGTGTCAGAGGAGAGTCAGCACTTAATTGGTGAGTTGCAACGAGTACGCTTTTTTATATTTTTCCCCATTTCAGGTGGGCTCGGCACTGCAGCACATTCGTCCCTCTTGAACAGTAAGTAATAAACTAGCTATCACTACCGTATTGATTTGATGAAACTTGAAACTTTATTTTTTTTACATTTTGCTATGCATTTATAACTATTATTCTGATTATACCTGTTTTTTGTCATTTGGGATGATTAATGTTTTCGGACTGTTTGCATGATTTAGCTGCAGCGTTGGATTTCAACAAACAGCTTATGAGGATTTTATTTCTCTCGTGCATAGGTGATGGTCTTACTGACTGGATGACAGAAGAAGTGGATTTCTCCTCATACCTCCCACACCCTCCTTCCCCTCCCTCCTCCACCAATGCCTCCCTTCCCCCTTCACCCCTTCAGAATGATATCCAGGTGCCCTCTGACTTGGAGGTCATGACCTCTCTGCTGCAAGAGGAACTCGCCCAACTAGAGGACTACTTCCTGTCCGAACCACTGCCAGAGAAAGGGCCGAGGCTGGGAAAATGCGACAGGGGTCCACTGCCTGCGGGTCCTCAGCCGTTCAGTCAGCTGCCATACGCATCATACGCTGCATCCAACCAATCGGAATCAAGCCCACTTCTTGTTACCCTGGCAACCGGTGAACTGGACCTCCTGAGCATCTGTGGCGGGCCCATTGGGCGATCCAAAATTCCTAGACACGCCCCATACAGCTGCAGTCGCCCCAGTGGGTGTGGTAGGAAAAGAGTTCCTGATGGGTTGAGGTTCAGTGAAAGCTATGATAACAGTTTGTTGAGTTCAAAAGGAAGTAACTCAGGTAACTCAGCAGTGACCCTGACAGGTAATTATAACTGCGTAGAGGACGAGCAACTGGTAGGAAAAAGCTACTGTCTGGGAAGTGCAGTTGAGGTCAGACGATGTCCAGTTCTACCAAAAGAAGAGAAGAATTGTTGTTTCAGCCAAGATGTCTTAGGTGGTACAAAGATTGTTGGTGGCGGATTTGGTTTTGGTGGATCACTTGATGTTGCACATAAGAAAGAGGATCTATTGATGTACAGCATGAGGGAGGTCAGTGCAGGTAACAACGAGGTGTTGAACAGCATCAAGACTAGTGTGGAGGTGACAAAAGCCACTGTTTCTTGGAAAAGTGAAAGCAGTGAAGGTTGTTATCTTCCGGCGACACCACAGTCTGAGGCCTATCACAGCTTCTTAGGCAACGTCAACGAACAGCTCAAAGCAGAAAGTCTACAGATAGGGCAGCATGATTTACACTGTAATTTCCTTGAAGATCAGGGCCCAGAGTGTCTTTTGTTGGCAAGGGAGAGTTTGAACTTGGAATCTTCAGGGCACAGACAAGCATGCAGGTTGAAGGACGACTGTCCTGTGAAATACGAAGTGGACATCATTCCAGGAGAAGGCGGGGAGCGCAAACAAAAGAAAAGAGATCAGAACAAAACTGCTGCTCACAGGTAATGTTTAACCATCATTGTACAAAAATATATTTATTTGCATAATTACGATAATGACTGAAAAATTAATATTTGTTTTCCCCAAACAGGTATCGCCAGCGAAAAAGGGCGGAGCTAGATTCTTTGGAGGAACAACTGCATTGCCTTGAAGGAAGGAACCGGGAACTGCGGGACAAGGCAGAGTCCGTCGAACGTGAAATCCAGTATGTTAAAGACCTGCTGATTGAAGTTTACAAGGCCCGCAGCCAAAGGCTCAAGCAGGACACAACTGCGTAACATCAAGTTCCTGCAAGTACATTTGAAGAAGGAATAACAAGGAGAATGTGGAGCGTTTCTGTTTTTATGATTGTCCAGATATGAATGTTCATTTTTTTTCTTGATGGGTTGGGGTTGCATGCTTTGCAAATAATCATTAATTTCTACATTTTAAATCAACACTATCCAATGCTTCCATTTCTTTCGCACTCTTCAGATCTAATCCCTTCAGCCTGCACTGTGGCATAGTAATGCTTTAAATGACAATCATTTCTAATAGATCTCACAAAGCGTGAATCTATTAAGTGAAATAGGGTTATTTCTGAAGAATTAATGTGATTCATAATGCAGGTTTAGAATTTTTAACAGCCTTACATTAGAATTGATGTCAGCAATATAACTAAGTGTTTTTGTATTTTATATTTTTAGTTAAAATTATTACATTTTACAGTAGTTGTAATAAACACATACAGCATAACTTATTTTTGCGAACATCTTGCAAACCGAATACTTATGTAGAATTGCTTCCGTCTTCCCTTGAGCAGCAAATTAAATTTTAATTTCAGGAATATTTTACAATTATACTGCTGTACAATATGTATTGACTTTTAAAATCGTTGGAAGAACTGCTCACGGGTGTCAAATTTATTCAACTGAAGTAAGAAAACCTTTCTCCTCATAGACCTCAACAAAATGTGAATCTAAAACATTTTCCTATACATAAATTGGGCAGCTCATTTCTTATTTTTGCACTTCCTACTAAAATCTTTCCCTAAATGTCTATGACTTAACAGACTTCATCCACTGTGGGTAGATTTAGTTTTCTTTTTTTCTTTTCTGTTTTAATAAATTCACATCCATCATATCTGCATTATTTCAATTACCCTGATATTTGCACTATTTACTTTTGATTTAACAAGTCGTAATATTATTTCACTGTGTGATCTAGAATTACTCTATCTTCAGATTATGGTTTCCTGTGACCAAAAATGAAAATGCATTATCTTGGAAGATTGAAAGTAGAAATTAATTTATTGTGTTGTGTGTAGCAGTTTGTGAAATTTTTTTCATGTGCATTTGGAAAATAATACAATTGCAGCTCAGGATATGCAATTTATCCTCCAGTCCTACAAATGCGATTAATGAGGAATAATAACATGACATTACAAATTTGAACACTTTTTAAACACCCCTTAAGAGAAAGATATTGCAAACAGTTTTTTCTTACATATAAAAATATTGGGTTTCCTTGTGTACAAATCCTGTAACTAGTGGGGTTTTAGGCAGCTCCATCTGCATGTCTTTGGATAAATGTACGTTTTTCTCTCTCTGAAATAGAAAATTTAGCATTTCAGATATCAGTGGGAATTCTTTAGGCAATACCTTTTACAGGGCCTCTGGCTGATCTGCACTAATTTGTAACTACTTTTGTATGTTCAGGGAGTGTTAGCCTTTTCTTTGGGGAAAATTATATGAAAATATATGTTAACTTTTTCATACGATTTTGTGCAGGCTTTTGCTATGGTAGCATCTGTGTTGTCTGAATTCTTTTCCAACTCTTCTGTTCTCTTCTATATGCAACTATGTTAAACATGCCTGTAGCGAGGATAAATTTGATTTATGCACATTAAGTTTTAGACAATCTTGAATGAACAACGCTGACTCATGGACATTTTTTGTATTATTAATTTATTTAAATTTATTCTTTCTTTCTTTCTTTTTTTTGCAAGAGGCACATCTGGTGTCGTTTTACTCCCTGCGGTGTACTATCAGCTTCGACTGTCAGAAACCAAAAAAATGTTTAATGTCATAATTACAAATACTGCAAATTATGGCGTTTTACAATGTTAACTTCATTGAATCATTAACATTTTCTCTGTGTGTCATCGGCTTTTGTTTCATTTTCAAAATAAAGTGTGTCTTCAACTTAACGTGATGTGTTTTTTCGGAGCCTTTTTTTTTTTTTTTGGTCCGAAAAAAGTCAATCATCCGGTATTTATAATCTGCTTGGAAAGACTGTTGGAAAAAAAAAAGTCTGCTTAAAAAGAATTGTTGCTTTCCGTGCGTGTTTTTTTCCCGATGTCTGTGGAAACTTGCAGCAGGGCCTGATGGAAGCCGACACATGACGCGGCCCGGCGGATACTTCCACACTTAACTCCTCTAATATCACTGAAAGCATTGTTATTGAGCGGTCATTTGTCACGAAGTCGATATTTATAGTGAGATGCAGAGAGAAGAGTTTTACGAGAAAATGAATGAAAACACCCTTCAGTCTCCAAATCTCCGAAACATTTTTTTTTTTCCCAGCTGAGTGGCCCGTCAGGTCCGACAATATCCGATCTACGCACCGACAGTCTAAAGCTGCAATTAAAAAAAAAAAAAAAAAAAAAAAAAAATCTCCATTGCTGAAAGGAAAAATATTCAAGCAAAAAAATTGTGATTATTAATGATCGATGGTGAGAAAGATATTAATTAACACCCAAATAAAATACGTCTCTACGAAGATTTATATCATGAGACTGTTTTTATTTTATACCATTATGGTCTGTTATCAATTAATGAAACATTAGGAAACAAGAAAACAAGAACCAGCAGTGTTAAAATCATCATAAAGACAGTTGTTTTTTTTTGTTTGTTTTTTTTTTGCACCATTTCATTTCCAGTTCGTCTCTTTAAAAAAAAACATTGGAGAAAAAAAATTACTTGAAAATGTAACTGTGTCTGAAGAAGTATTCGGTCTTATCGGGCATCACATAGATGTATTTCAACAGATATCTTCTTTTCCACTGATCTGTGTTCTGTGACTGACTTACAGGAATCACAGCTGTCCAATGAGCTTCTGATAGTCACACTGTGGAGGTGCACGGTGTGAAGCCTGACAAAGTTTCTTCCTGGCACCTAGGGAGATCAGGACCTATAGGAATAAATGCAAGACAGAAAGATCAACTTAAAAATTACATTTATGAGACAAATATTAATACACACATGGAGCAATGATATCGTAAGCAATAAAATATACAAAGGACTGATTTCAAGACAAGAGTTTAGACTTAAATGCTTTAAAAGTATCATCTACAAAACCACCAGGTACTGTGAGTGTCTGCCCTCTTATAACCTGTTTATTTTATTACCTGACGTATTGGCTCCTGCAGGGTGTACAGACGTAAAGTTGTTATGGCAGCTTGTCTCACTGCATTATGGGAATCCACGCATGCAGCTTTGAGAAGTAACCTGGACACGTTCTCCTCTAACAGCAGAGATACGGCACCGTTAACATTTACAAGGTTTCCCAGGGCTGCACAACAGCGACAGCGAGTCAGAGCATCAGGGTCAAAAATCAAGGATGCCAAGACAGCAACGGTCTTCCTCGCTTCTTCCATCCACCTGCTCCCATCCTCATCATCCTCATCATCCACCCCCTGTTCTACTATAGTAGCCAAATCTCCTGGTAAACACTTCTGTTTATTTTTGCTCTTTTCTTTGCTCCACCCTGTAATGTCACTGCCCTTTCCATTGGACCTGCTCATTTTAAAGCCTGCCTCTGCAATGTATCCCAACCAGCTTCCAACTGCCCTGCAAGCCATTCGCCGGACAGGTACAGAGGCATCACGAAGACAGTTTATTAAGTGTTTGAAAGTGGCAGGCTTCAGGGTGGGTAGTATGATAGGCCTGAATGGATGCAAATTTCCCAAAAGTCTGCATGTGGCAGCCCTGATTGGGTCATGAGAGTGAGTCAGGGCCTGGTGCAGCACTGAGGCTTCCAGGTACAGCTGATGGCAGGTAGACTGAGGGGCATATCGAGCTACATGGGACAGCAAGGTGAGCAGCTCCACAGCAGAGTCCCACAGTACGTCCAGCTGCAGTAGATCAGACAGCAGGGAGCTAGCGGTTCTGGTTCCTGGATGTCTAGAGGCGGTGAGCTGACTGTCTCTGGGTGGCAACAAAAAGCCACCGGCAGCTTTTCTGAGGCAGGAGACAGAGCGCCCGGGGTCACAAAGCAGCAAACGGCTCAGCAGCGAAAGAGGCAGCTCTAATGATGAAGGGGTAAGCATTTGAATCACCTGCCAAAGCATAAAAACAAAATCAACCGACGCCTCATCACAGATCAAACAGCAAACAACAAATAACACCCAGTGCTCTCCCAAAAGTACAGACATATTACACTGTACAATACTGTGTGTCTAATGTAAGCGTGTTGTAAGAGTTATCCAGTGTTGCATCAGACAAATATGTTTACAACAACAGTCAGCAAGGTCTTTATTGGAGTATGATATGGCCCTAACCTGCAGGAGGCCTGCAACGATACCGCAGCTGTCATACAACTCAAGAATCCTGGACATGGTGTGTGCAGGCAGGTCCAGGGCGAACGGGAAACACAGCAAGTGGCAGCTCAACATGGACAAATTGTCATGATTCAAATCCTCCTCAGGTCTCCCAGGGCTGCCTTCAGCAAACAGAAGAAGACTGTAGGGTATAAAGAGGTTATTATTAGGTCCAGGGACGGTAGCTGTGTCGCAAAAGGGTGTCTGCAGGTTTCAACAAGGTACATTTAAGACTTTTTTAAGATCCCATTTTATGACCCATGTTACATCCAGTTAGCTTGAGTACCGTAGTGAATGGCAAATGATGGCTCATGTCTATTTTTTTTTATGCAGCTTTGTATTTTTCTGACACGAATGCCTTTATACTCACAATTTCTAATTTGACATTTTTTCTAGTACAAAGTCCTTGTCCTCAGCCAAGGAAAAGATCCACACAGTTTTCAAGTGTTGTCAAAATTGTATTTGATTCCTGAAATTAATTACTTTTAGACAATTTAAAAGATTATGCTTGCATTATGCTGGCATTTTCTGCTTCACTGGATAGACATGAAGAGAAAAAGGAAATGCATTGAAGAAAGAGAGGATGAAATGCAACAAAGGGACCGGGTTGGAAATGCTTAGCCTTAAAATGCTTCACCAGGTGAACCACTAGATTTTAGACTTAAAAAGAATTTTTAAGGACCCACAGAAACCGCTACCCTCTAAAGACTGGTGCTCCAAATGAGAAAAAAAATGAAGAAAATCTGATGTTTATAAAGGTACCAACCATTCAGTGCTGAGCAGCTGGCTGAGAGTGTACACACATTTTGATTCGCTGTCAGAAAAAAGAGGAATGCAGGAGTATGGATCCTTGGTGAACACAAACAGTGCCAGAGACAGAAAGGAGTACAGCCCTAGTGTTGAAACAAAGTGACAAGAAAAAAGTTATTTTTATTTTTTCACATTGACACTTTTTTCTTATTTTAATGTAGATGAGTTTGCAGTAGATATTTACCAATGGTTGAACAAAATTTTGTGTCTGGAGGTGTTCTTTCCAGTGAGGAGCCAATTCTCTTCCACAGACCCAGAAATGTGACTGGATCTAAATGTGACGATCTGGGGCCCCTTTCATGCTGTTAAATATAAAGCAGTTAAAGTACAGAGATTAATTACAATTATTACATTATTCTATTGACTAAAAATATCATAGTCTAATTTTGTTGCTCTCTGACCTCAGGGAGTGTGTGAAGGAGTAAACAGAGGAAGCCATCACAGAGTCCCCAGTTAGGAGGTAGTGAGAAAAGACACTAAAAAGAAGGTAAACACTCAGTGGCAGATTTTATAATCACATAAATGTCAACTCATTGCCACACTTACAACTGTCTTTGAGAGATCATATACCTCATTTGTTTCCAAAAGTGTTTTCAACAGGGAGATCAAAGTATCCACATCAGCTTCGACATCAAACTCATGTTGTAAGAACAGAGACAAAACTGAGGCAGCCAGAGGCTAGAGAAGAGACAACAAAAATCTGTCAGATAATCTCTGAGTTTACACTATGTCTGCAGCATTTCTGGTCACAATATTAGGACCCTTATATCACATGGTGCATTCAGGTACTTACTGCCAAAGGACTGAACTTTGGTTGACTGAGAATGGCAATGAAAGGCTTGGAGTATTCTTGTATTCTATGATAAGAGAAGAGATGATGAGCTACAGCTGTGTATTAACGGTGGTTAATTTGAGTGGATGAAAAGCATAAAGTCAAAAAAAAAAAAACAAAGAAAAAAACCAATAATCCAACCTGTGTTCTTCCTGAGCCCAATCACAGTGCTTCTCCCAGAAGATCAAGAGCACTATGATCATTTCTCCAAGTGCTGACACACTCCATGGTTGCTGAACAGACAGAAAAAAAAGCTGAATTTTAATGCCTGATGCCCTATAAAAACAACTGAGTTTGAACTATTCATAACTCTTTACCTTGATGAAATTTGGATTTGCCACAGTGTCATGGACCAGGTCAAGGAGTAGGTGTGGTAGTCCAATTTCTCGACAGAGGTAATGTGACTTCTCGTGGTCTGACGCCAGGATCACATTTCTTAAAACCTTCAGAGTTTGATGAATCTGCTGTGGTTCTTTTACAGTTCCACTTCTTAGCTGTTAAGAAAAAATAACCTTCATAAAATGTCTGTTTTGTAGTTATTCTTTCTAAAAAGTTGTACTTTTTTTGTACTTTTTTTGTACCTCAGCTTTAAATTCCAAAATCTTGGATGTGAGCCTGGGGATGAAATCCTTGTGGTTTAACAGTTTGTGTCTGCTTTGACCAGATTCCTGGAACAGTTTTTCCCAGTAATCTTCACTGTCAACATCCTAAAAGACGCAAATTTGCAAATGACATGTGTTGGAACTACTAGTTCAGCCATACCCAAGGAAAACTGTGCCTGTAAAATGGATACTATATTTAAACTGTTTTATGATACAAAGCACATTTTCAGCGTGGACAGTTCCTTTTAACACTTGAAAAGCAGTTTGCACTTACTTCCAGCAAAGAAAACTTTGGAAAATTTAAGACTGATATTGAGTATCCCTGCACTTTCTGTGGACTAGAAGATGAAAGTATCTGTCATTTGTTTTATCATTGTACATTCACAAAAAAGTTTTGGAAAGATGTTGGAAACTATATGGACATGACTGGAAGAAGAACTGAATTCCAGGAAAAAGACATTTTTCTTTACTTTGAAGACAATGGACAAGATAAGGACTGTGTTTTCTTTATTCGATTAATTTTGTTGTTAGGGAAATGGCACATCTACAAGAAGAAATGGACCAGATGCAAATTCAGTTTTGAATATTTTAGACAAGAAATTATTCATTCTGGCCATACAATTAGAGGCATAGAAAACAAAAAGGCAAACAAAACAATTAATAGTTTTGATTAAATTTGGCATGACTTAAATTAATGTAATGATTGTATCATTTTCCTCAAGCTTTGTGTGTATTTATTTAATTTATGTTTCTTGTTGTTGTTGTTGATTTATATGTGTATACCCCCTGGCAGAAACAGCTATTTTGTATGTAACTATGTGAAGTTCTCAATAAAGTTCATTTAAAAAAAAAAAAAGTTTGCACTTACTTGTGTGCACACAGGTGCTCGTCTTTCCTTGTTGCACCTCACTACTACTTGTGGACCAACCTCTACAGAAGGAAACTCTTTCTCATAATCTCTGCTGATCTGACCCCTGCAATAGAAATGCCATTAACATTGATAAACACCAGATGTTTTTATTACAGTATCATTTTTAGGTGCTTGCTTATGAGTTCAACACAACATCAAGTTCCATAATTACCTGTGTTTTGATTTTGTATGGATACGATTATTTGCAGTGTGGTTGATAAAGTGACCTGGAGTATCTGTCTCTTCTCTCGAGGACGGCTGAGCTCTTGGATATGCTGCTGCCTTGAAGGAACCATTTTCTTTTACTACTCCATCTTTTACTTTCTGGTAAAGCACACAGAACAGCTTAAACAAACTCTATGAATTCATTAAAAGAGGAGTTTTTCTAATAACACATCTAACTGTGACTCACTTTCATAGTGTCATTGCCACTTGGCTTCCTTCCGTTGTCTCTTTGCCCCCTGACTTTTTGCAATAATCTGCTCTCTCCAGAAGATGGTAACGTCTTTGCAGAGACTTGCTGACGTTTTAGAGCCAACATGTCAGGGCTGGGTGTGACTGTCAGAGGGCTGTGAACACTGGAGTCTGACAAAACTGACCACAAATCAGAAAGAGAATAAAACTGTTAAAATGAGATATAAGAATAATACTATACAGCACAGACCAGTGTCCTGTACTTTTTAATTCTGACATTAAATCAAACTCATTCATTCATTCATTCATTCATTTATTCATTATCTGAGCCTGCTTTATCCTCACTAGGGTCGCTGGGGTCACTGGAGCCTATCCCAGCTACATTTGGGTGAAGGCAGAGTACACCCTGGACATGTTGCCACTTCATCACAGGGCTGACACATAGAGACAAACAATCACTCTCACATTCGCACCTATGGGCAATTTAGATTAGCCGATTAACCTATCAGTGCATGTCTTTGGATGTAAAATCAAACTCACCTACAACATTATCAGCTACAAATGGATGATGCAGGAGGTCTGGCCACGACAACCTCTTTTGAGGGTCCTTGGTCAACAACCCCTTCAGAAAACTCTGTTAAAGGAATATCAAATAAGCACATGCGGAAAGGAAACTTAAAACCTCATCTTTAGCACAATGTTGGGAAACTTGGCTATAAAATGTAATATTATGGATTTAAGCTGTGTTTTAGACAAGTGTATGCGCTTCTTTTTTTTTCACTAATTAAAATGCCAGTTTTGTTCCAAGCATGATGGACCATACCATGCAGGTGTCACTCATAGTGTCAGGCCATTTGACTGGATTTCTCACAATTAGCTGCACCAGATGGAAGATGGAGTTGGTGTAGAATGGAGGCGCCCCCGTGTGGAGTTCATAAAGAATGCAGCCTAGAGACCAGAGATCAGCCGTGTGGTCATATGGCTTCTCTTCTACCAACTCTGGTGACATGTACAGTGGAGTTCCCTTAATTGAAGTCAGCACCAAGGTAGAGACGCTCATAGCCCTTGCAAACCTGAAAAGAGAGCGTCTTCATTCATCCTATCGATATTAATAACTAAAGCTGGGTTAAAGACAATGATTTTCTCATATGCATTGTTGTTCATTTGAATGATTTAATACTGGTTTAAAAAGAAAAGGTTAACTCAAGTTAAATAAAAAGTATAGTTATGTAAGAGGCTAAGTGTTTGACTAGATATGGGACCCCGTGTTATACATATAGATAGATAGATAGATAGATAGATAGATAGATAGATAGATAGATAGATAGATAGATAGATAGATAGATAGATAGATAGATAGATAGATAGATAGATAGATCCCTACTTATTAATAACATACATTATCTACTGACATGCACTCACCCAAAGTCACACAGTTTTACCACTCCATTTTTTCCTAACAGAATATTTTGTGGTTTCATGTCACGATGGAGAATTCGATGAGAGTGTAAATAATACAGAGCTGAGACTAACTGGCAGGCAATTTCTCTGACCTGAAGAAGGAAAGATTAAGTTAATTAAGGTTCATCTTGTAAAATCATGATTAGTCAAAGCGTATGTGCGAACATGAATACCCGGCTTTCTGGGAAACTCCCATCATCCTCAAGGATCTGGAACAACTGGCCTTCTGCATACTCTGTAACAACCACTACCTGTGCAAAGGATGGGAAAATGACCTCAGATATTAGAGGATTTTCTCATTTAAAACACAGAACCTGTATTACTGTATTCTTTTAACCCATAAAGACCCAAACATCCACCACTGACCAAAAGCATCTACTGATATAAACTGTTCATCCATTAATCCTATAAATCCATGCAAATAATTGGTGTAAAATGCATTTGTCATCTTTTCACGGTCGTCAGATATGACCCATGTGGACGTTCAGAGGCTCCATTGTTACCATGGAAACACCGTCATCTTCTACAACACTGATTCACCAGTAAATCCCATGGAGTTTGATCAATGACAGTGGATGGAAACACTTGGTTTATGTTCAGTTAATGATACATTTGACTGAAAAAGTTTCTTTTTCTTCAGTTTTTGTCTGTTTTGATACAATAACCTTTGGCTTTACTCCGAGCTTTTATGAACATCTACAGGATCAGTCAATGAAAATAGGAAACTAGATGATTTTCACTGGAAAAAATGTTAAATTCAGAGGATAATATTGAAATAAATGGTGATAAATCACTTAGGAAAGGTTAAATAGAGAGAAGAAATCATTTGGGAACTGCCACAGAAGACTCACTGGGTCTTTATGTTTTAAGGCCAAATTACAATATATTATTTTCATATATTTTCACGGATGAATATTGACATACCTCAGTTTCAGCTGACATACCTCAGTTTCAGTTTCAAAGCTGTCAAAGAGTTGAACAATATGTGGATGTTGAAGATTCCTCATGATTTCAATTTCCCTCTTGAGACCCTGCAGTTCCTTTTCAGATCGACCCACTTTGGGCATGAACTTAAGAGCAACAATCTAATGGAAATAGATGGACAGATGTGATGACATGAAGACTGAACATAACAACCGACAAACTCCCAAACATAAGACTTACTTGGCCATTCAATTTCTTTCTTCCTTTATGAACACGTCCAAAAGAGCCCTCTCCTACCAGTTCCAAAACATGATATGAATTCATGTCGACGAGGACCACGACAGGAAGCTGCAACTGTCAACTTTTTTAGTAAACAATAGTGATGTTCGGAACCATAAAAAGCAATAGTTTCATCTCATCCCCGTGACTCGACAGGTTTTTTTCGACACGTAATCCTACAACTTTTATAACCTGCAAAAATCAGTGGTTGTACTTACTTATATAGATGTTAATATTAATCATGAGCCGCGCAGCTTTGTTTGTGCCTCTTCTGTTTTTGTCCACAAGAAATATGATGATGGTGAAAGTCGAACTGCCTTTTCGAAAAGTCACAAAAGTCACAATAAAGTTGAATTTAAAATGATCTTTAAGTTTTAATATATATAATTATACTACTTTAAGGGTTTAATCTAACATAAAACCGTTACTGTAATATCCCCTTTAAATTATACTATAGAAGTTAAACTGGCTTCTCTATGAACAGCATGTAAGTGGGGTCCTTAGCATAGCAACCAAAGTTGCTTTCCTAGCAACGGACGCAGAAGGAAAACAAAGCAGGCGCTTTATTGGACAAACGGCTCTGGACAAGACATATGGCCGCCCCTCCCTGCATTATTCACACAACATACTTCAATAGACTTAGTTGATATAAATTATTAAGGACACTTTATCACATTTCTATGACTTGGAACACGTCATTAACCCTTTACTTTAGAGTCTTCCTCCACCTGTTTCTTCTGTCTTTATACATATAGACAGTCTTTGCTCCACTGACTGTCCATGATCTCATTTGGCTGTTAGTCATTTTTGGGGTGGGCTGGTGTCCTCTTTGGCAAAATAAAAGCACTTTTGGCTGTATGTCACAAACACATGGATAAAACCAAGTTCATTAGTCATTCTTTTAATAAATGAGGGTATGTCAACTCAACACAGAAGCTCCATTACAGACTTTGCTGTTTTTTTTTTTTTTTTTTTTTTTTTTTTTTTTTTTTTAAATTTTTTAATGTCCACTAGGTGTCGCAAGAGTTTAGCTCAAAACAATAACCTGAGGATTGAAGAACTCTTCATCACTTTTCGTCTTCAGCTGTGTGTAGAAGGGGCTACTATTAACTAAATACAATATTTTCTGGATTATTACTGCAGCCCTATGCTTGCATGTGATTTCTGACGATATGAAAGTTAAAATAAGAGATAATATAGCTTATCCTATGTCCCAGCAGGATGGGCACCAGGAGAATAATAGCCTCAAGTATTGTCATAAAAGTTATTCCACGCACATATGTCATTTGCATATGCTACTAACCTGCCTGAGTCATGCATATTCATGTGGGCTCATCGCAGTGACAGTGATCTTAAAGTTCCCTGATGTGTGCTGATATGATGATAAGACTGCATGTTTGGTGAGTATCACTGAAGTGGCCCCTGAGAAGGATGATCCAATGAGCGTCTCCAAAGACTGCCCCCTACAAAAAGACAGACTGAAGGCTGCAGCCGCCTCAGCACACACACAGGTGGAGGATGGGAATGGGTCATGACCAGGAGGAGTGTGCACTGAGTGGACTTGTACAACCAGCTGTGGTTTAGACTTCAGCGCATTGGATTATTCTTATCATCCTTTTCTGTGTGGCTTTTATCACTTCAGTCTTGCAGATTGAATATTCTGTTCTCCCAGTTGTTAATTGCATTCTTTAATGAATGCAAATATCGTCATGTTTATCAGAACAATATTTCTCCTGTATTTTACGCTCTCGTTCTCCAAACTTTCTTGGTGCTTGGAAAGTGAAGTTTCCTTCCCGATTAGACTGGATAACTACAACCATGACCAGAGGGATTTTGACAATGTCGTGGATAACGTGAATGGAAAATGTGTCATAAAAATACGAGCTTTCCAGCAGGACTTGGTGCTCGATTTACAACAAGATTCTAATTTCCTTGCCCCATCTGTTTCTAACCAAGACGCATTCAGGTTCTCGAACACCGAAGTCCCCACAGACCTGAGCCGGTGTTTTTACTCCGGATATGTGAATGATGATAGCAATTCCTATGCTGCTCTGAGTCTGTGTAAAGGTTTACAGGGTGCATTTGGTTTCCAAGGCTGGGAATATTTTATCAGTCCTGTGCAAAATGACACCAGAAGCGCAGAGAGTGCGCACATCATCCGGCGCAGAACCAGCAATAACCTGAAGCCAAACACAACCTCCAGGTGCGCAGTGGACAGCGACATAAGTCTCCAAGTTGCGCAAACGTTGGAGAAGTACAGGCATCTCAAAGATTACAACAATGTGACCGAAACGATATTGAAGAGGATGGGGAGAGCCAAAAGGTTCGCTTCAGTTCCCAGATATGTGGAGACGCTCATAGTGGCAGACGAGTCCATGGCACAGTTCCATGGAGATGATCTAAAACACTACCTGCTCACACTGATGTCAGTGGCAGCCAGACTCTACAAACACCCCAGTATCCTTAATTCCATCAGTATCGTAGTTGTGAAGATTTTGATAATATCAGAGGCTGATAAAGGACCCAAGGTGTCCGGGAACGCAGCCATGACGCTGAGAAACTTTTGCACTTGGCAAAAAAAGCTGAATAAGAACACCGACAAGCACGCAGAGTACTGGGACACAGCAATCCTTTTCACTAGAGAGGTAAAGTGCTTTAAATGAGTTCCCTTGAAATTGGTCCTAGGGATATGAGTATGATGCACAAATAAACACAATATATGTTTTTGTGTACATTTGTCATGTTTAACTTTACAAAATGCGGTTTTAATGCTGTAATGTTGATTTTTTTTATTCATTTATTTTTTTTATTTAATGCTACAATGTTGATAATGACACCCAGAATATGAATGTTGTTGACAGGTTTCATTTTAGTGATTTGATCATCATTGGATCATTTAATTGGTCTCTCACTAAACACTCCACCTCTGATGAACTCAGTACTGACACAGTCCAACAAATAGCTAAAGATCTTTGACACTGCCTCTGGGTCACAAAGGAAATTACTTGAGCTGAACAGAACAACAGCATTGATTGATTTTCACGGGTCCTTGGAGGGTAGTATCGCAGACTTGGAAACCTCCTCTGCTTTGCACTCCCAAATATTTGGCACGTGATGAGGCAGGGTCAGAGATGAAATCATTGCTTGGTCAATGTGTAACCCACTGATCTATGAACTGTCTGCCTTTAGGAATGTGGCCCTGTGGATTTAATCTCTTCATTGGAGACTTGGCACATATTTGTCACTAAGCAGATACACCTCTTAAAAACTTAAAAACTCATAACGGATTGTCTGTAGTCATAGGGTCAGATGTGAATGCAATTAGTCTCAATCATGTGTAGCTAGAATAAAAGAGTGTGAGGTAACCTGAGGTGCTGAAATACTTTTGGCTATTGCATACATGTCTCAATACATAATTATGTTCTATGTCCAATAGATGCCAATTAGACTTGCAACTTAAACATATATTATGACCATTTGTGCCCTCAGGGATGCACTAGTCGGAAGTGTCTCATTCATTTCAGTCTTCTTCCAGCTGTGGGTTTTCAAGGCTGTATCCCCACATTGCATGGTCCTCATTAAACAGACCCCTGAAGGGAGAGATGGATGGATAGGGCTAAAGGAGGAGGGAGGTGGGGTCAGTGGGTGGTGCGTGGTGGTTCCTTCGTGCATGTCAGAGATCTCACATCACTTCATGTTTCTGCCCCACTTGCCTCAGCTCTGAAACAAGCTGCTCCTAAGAGGCAGATCCCATCTGCACTCAGCCGGCACAGTAACACAGATACTGCGGTTCTTCACTTTGTCATACATTGGGGGTTGCATATTATAGCATAGCATTTCCTTTTCTAGGCCATGACATCTCACAGATATGTTTTCCATAAAAGTGTTACTGGGTTATGGGACCATAAGCCTCATGTGCAGATTTTATAAACTCTGTGACCAGTTTACTTGACCTTATTCAACTGAATCGGACCACACCTACAGACAATGAGTCATGTGGATGTAATCTGCTATATAAAGCTGGAAGACAGGCATCAGGGGATCCATTCACTGTTTGACTTAACATTTGATTGGACTGAATAAATGATCTAAACCACTTTGATCAGCGAAGTGACGCTGAAATGCTAATGGTATCTAAATTAGCACTCAACATCTGATCGATTAGCATCCCTCAAACCAAGTTTATGGTTTTAATAAAAGGAAATTATTGCATATTTTCAAGACAAACATTTGAGGTCAAAAACCCTTTAGTATAATACTCATATCAAAGCTTTATTTAGGTTTTCTAAATTTTCCAGAGTTCTCAGATCTCAAGCATTATGGGTTCCTGTATATTACTGTGGGTGTAGTGTACCATAGGTTGTAACTTCTTACAAATTGACATGATGAAGAAATTTCATAGTAACTGTAAGTACGTACATCTCTCATTTTGCTTCTGTTGATCAAGGCATCTGCACAGTATCAGGAGATTCCTCAACTCAGCAAAAGGCCAAGACTCAAGACAACAACCTATCTTTCACTGGTTCATGTGGTAGTGAATGAAAGTAGTCAGTGGTGTTGTTTTGGTGTACCGGGCTATCAGAGGGCTTTTAAGACACATCCACTTATGTTGTGTTTACCAGCCTGCAGTGTGATTTGGTAGGTTTTATGAAGACCACCTCAGCGTTGTCCAGAGGGATCTGTGGTTACATGATTGCTGTGTAAAGAATGTCGAAGGTTACTCATTTCATTAAGTTTCTCTAGAAGTTTATTGTATGTGAACAGCCAGTCTCTAAACTGTAAATCACACAAATGTATAATTTGTATTGAAGAGAGCAGGCTGGTAATACTTAAAATTACTGTTTGTTTGGCTTCTCCTTACACATGCTGAGAAAAAATGGGAGGACTAAGATTTCCATATACATAAATCTCTTATATCAGACCTTTTTTTTGCTGATGCTCAGTTTTAAAACCACAACTGTAATCAGCTGCAAATCTTTACACTAGAGAATGGAAAATTTTCTTTAGTAAGATAACTTGCATATTGTTTTTAAATTGCAGTAAAACACTAATTTTGCAGAGATAGATGACAGATTTGAGAAGTAGGTCAAAGCAAAGAACAAACTCATTGACACTGCTGTTTTTTCTTCCTTGTTCTTCTTGCAGTTTTTATTTTCTGCTTATAAATTGCCCAAACATTTGGATGATGTCTGCACACATGAGCACATCTGGACTAGATTGGTAAAGGCCAACAATTGTGGTTTTGTGGTTTGTTCAAGGAATGATTTGTCAGAGCATTCGAGGTCTTCACTTGGCACAACATTTGATGTGTACGTTCAGAGCAGTAAAGAATCATTGGGCTTGTCTGACATTAAACCAGCACTATGCTTTATCTGGAACTGCTCACCAGCACTGTGTTCCTGTTTTTCTGGGTATGTATACTGCTGTGCTGTTTAGGGATCAGGCAGATGGGCGGATCTGTGTGGTGGTTACTGCAGAAGTTGTCCTGTGATTAGGAGGTTCAGTCAACTGCTCCAAATGGATACTCACTAAGATTGGGATGAAAACCTTGTGGTGGAGAAATAGGTCATCTGGAAAGTCTGCTCTAGCGTGGAAATGTTATGATTGGGGACATTTACATTACCTCATAGTAGAAGGTGTGCTCTAAACACTGTTGCCCACTAAAAACTCTTTAAGAGCAGTTAGTGGAAAGCTTGACTTACTGCGGAATCCCTTCTCGATCTGTCTAATGACAACATGATGATTTAAAGCACAATTCTGGTTTACTGCAGTTTGGATCTAATTTTTGTTAGTTTGACCAACATTCCTGTTGGTTTTTAGAATTTTGCATTCATCAACTTAATTACTGAGATCAGGGAACAGTGACATTTCTACAAAATAAAAAAAAAAAAAATAAAAAAAAAAGAAGTCAAGCACTGTAATGAGGATTCAAAACCAAACATCCATATGCGGTAGATGGATTGATTTTTAGATGTTCTCACTTTTGGGTTTATCTTCACATAAATTCACTGAGATTATCAGGCTAAACTACAGATTTTTTCATTTGATCATCAGAATGATCAAGATTATTTCTCTTATAAAGCTTTACCGTGGTGGTGTTAAAAATCTCACTAATAAGTGAATACAGTTTGCGTAGATAAAATCATGACCATAGGTGCAGTAATCTGAAATTACACTTTCAGTTTTCAACAGAGCAAAATCTATTTGTTCCTGCAGGACCTGTGTGGAGCCTCCACCTGTGACACTCTTGGAATGGCTGATGTTGGCACCATGTGTGACCCAAAAAGGAGCTGCTCTGTAATTGAAGACGATGGCCTACCTTCAGCTTTCACCACAGCTCATGAGCTTGGTGAGCCTCACCAAAACAATCTATTACTCAGACAGACATCTATAGTATCCTCAGTGAAAGATACCTGACCTCTTGTTTGTTCTCAACAGGACATGTATTCAACATGCCACACGACAATGTTAAAGCCTGTGATGATGTGTTTGGAAAACTGCAGGACAACCACATGATGTCTCCCACCCTCATTCAGATCAATCGCACCAGCCCCTGGTCCCCCTGCAGTGCTGCTATCATCACT